>NW_015505610.1:314276-336935 GCF_001515645.1 Sinocyclocheilus grahami | reverse complement strand
TCTTCTTCTGCTAAGAAGCGTGTTGGAGCCTGAGCCAGTGTGGGCGTGCCCGGTGGGCTCCAACACATAGCCAGTCAGTCTGCAGTTCAGTTAGATTCTGAGAAGATGAGGATGTACGCTAGAACGCTTCTAAGGACACCCTAAGTTCGTGCCAGGCCTCGTGCCTAGTCTTTCCATTCATCAAGATCCTCTGACTCAAAATGGTTCTTTCTCATCACCTAACTTCAGCCAACCTACTGGAGCCCCAAAGAGCATCAGGACTCTCTTTCAAACAGGCGAGACGTGCAAGTATCAAACTTAGTCTTATTAATTGATACATTAAGTATAATTTGCACCTTTTACAAGGTGTGTTTGAACTAAGAAACTGATGTTTCCTTCAGGCTGTAGATCTGCTGAATATCAAATGGTACCATAGCTTCATGTTTTTATTTCTCTTCTCTTTACTGCTTAAGCTTTAACCCTTTTTCCTATGCCAACTGTATGTGTGTGTGTGTGTATGTGTATGTTAGACTAGTTTAAGTGTTTATGTAATTAATAAAGTTTTACTTGTACCACACTTGAGGTTGTACATTGTATGCTCATAACCGGAGTCCCTAATCATGCAGATTTTTGCTACATGCTATGAGTAGTATTGTACAGTAAGAAAGTTATTTTCCTTAACCAGGAAATTAATGTTCTTAGAATTGATGGTAACACTTTCTATGAAGCCCGTATTTATAATACATTATAAGGGTATTCTTAAGGCATTATAATGAATGTATAATGCATTATAAAAAAAATTATATGTTGTATCATCTCATGAATATTCATAAGAACAGTTGCAATATATTATAATAGTTACTTATTTGTGGTTATAGCTTTTAAGAGTATGATGATTTATAACACAGTGAACACGTTGCATCCACTTTTACAATGGATTATATTTCTCATAGTTATGTATTATACATCTCATATCTTGGCATTTTTCTTATGCTACTTTACTTAAAGCTGTCAAAGACCATTTATAAGTAGTAATAATAATAATAATACCAAATTTTTTTTATCTGAAACAGCCATACGATCAGATATCAGATCAGATGAATGTGTAATATGACACATTTGCTTTGAACTATTTTTATTGTAATATCAGTTTGATTATTTTGATGGTACCCTTTAAACAGCTGTTGATAAGTGACTCTGCAACTACATATCAAGTAGCAGTCATTCGAGTATTAGTATGTCTGCTACTGTAAATATTTGCTAACACTTTATTTTGATGGTCAACCAACAGATAAACTGACTATAAGTGTCTTTGCAAGTATGTACCATACTAGATTCTACCATTATTGAGCATACTAATACTCTAATGAGAGTTAGTTGGCATGTAGTTGCAAAGTTGCTTATAGTCGATTGATTAAGGGGACCATCAAAATAAAATGTAACCATATTAAAACATTGCATTTTTTCAGTTGGAGTATAAAGCTCACATCAATTCATTAACATTAGCTCCACAGGAAATACTCAAATAACACTCAACATCTAACCACTCACTGTCACAGTCTTCAGCCGGTGTGCCCAGGAGGGCCACCAGATGACTGTGTTCTGGGAGCACATGGCTTGTGTTGTGTTTGTCTGTTGCCATGTGCTCTCTCCTGTCTATTGTCTGGCCCCTCCCATCTTGTTACCTCGTTATTGTTTTAGTTGCTCCACCTGTGTCTCCCTCGTTAGCCTCCTCGTTTGGTTCCTATTTATTCTCCTTGTGTCTGCCGTCCTGTGCTGATCCGTCATTTCTCATTGTGTGTGTTTCGTGTCTGCATGTGTGCAGCTTTAGCTCTGCCTGTCTGTTTTTCCCCCTCGGGGTGGTTTGAGTTTGTTTTTGTTTCATTTTTTACCAAAATAAAGTACCATTTCTCCAGCGATTGAGTCCTCGCTTCATCTCCCCGCACGCACCGTGACACTAGTCTTCTACCACGCTACAATCCATCACGCTCCCTAAGGTCGCAAAACTCTGGACTTTTGGTAGTACCTAGGATAGCGCCGCTTGCTTCTCTGCTTGCCGGCAGGTTTGCCGGGGGCCTGGACAGGCGGGGCGGCCCGCCCACGCCCGGCTCCATGATGCCGCTTTGCTGAAGGCTGCTGCGGATGTGGCGCGGGAGAGTGGGCGGACGCGGGGGCCCACCCTCGGCGATGAACAGGCTGGGGCGCTGCAGCCGGCAGACGGATAGAGGCAGCAGCTGCCCGCCGGGGCAGGATGTGTCGGATCGCCTCAGTCTGCTTCTACATAGAGCAGAACGATGTTGTCGCTCGGCTCCGAAGCGAAAAGCTGGTATGCATTGCACCTGCTACCTTATTATACTCATGCTGTGATCAGTGGCAGCTGGATGCAATAATTGCATGCCAATGTGCATTGGCTCGTTTAGTTTACACTCGAAGTAGATTGGTCTATCGAAGCGATATCCCAATTCGTCGGTCACGACGTGACTCGTAGTGACCGACTGAAAGGGAACTAGTTATAATTAATTATTCATATTTCCACTTTGAGCTCATATATATATATAAGTCTTTAAACTAATAGACTTGAACAAATAAACAATAACTTAACTTAAACAATAGCTGTCTCAATCATACAATACACAAACTTAGGTAAACACTCCTCTCCTAAGTCTCAATTATAGAGTATAATCAGAGAGACACAAAGTCTGAAACTCCACTTCAGGAAACTTGACACAAAAAGGTAAAGATAAAGGTAAAGGCTTCAAAACAACATCAAGTTTGGGGTTGAAGATGAGACCTCAGCCGCTGCACACAATCGAGTCACCACCAACAGTGCTCTGATGATAGCTGTAGTTTAAATACTCTCTCTCTCCCCTTCCATCATCCAATATATATATAGTTAGTTAGTTAGTTTGTTTGAGTGCTTTGACATTGTTTCCTTATTACAGGCTGTGGTTTATCATCTTAGTATAATGTGCATTATTAAAATACCTTGTAGGTTAATAATAAATTCTTTCTGAATGTAACGAGAATTTCAGTTAAATTCTTTTTCATGACACATCTGTTTTTATAATTAACATAGTTTGATTAATTATAATATTCAGCAATTAATGATGACACATGATTCAGATTCAGTGATTAGTATTCAAGTCATTATGTATAACCTCTGGTGTTTTGCTCATATTTGAATAATTAATAAATAGGAGAGTTCTTGAGCCAGTAGAGTATATTATATATGTTTTTATTCACCAGTATTGTTTTCAATTTAATTTCATTATTATTCTTTTTTTTATGTATTCAGAATTACTGAAGCACATAGCAGAGAACCAAAGTCCAAATTTTATAATGAGTTATAAATTATAAATATAAACTTTCTTACTGACCAGAAAATAGTACTATGGGTCAGTATTATGTTAGGGTTATTTATATTCTATTACAGTACATATTAACAGTGGGTACATAGCAAAGAATCACTCGCCTTTGAAATAATACTTTTGTTGCTTTGCAGCCTGAAATGAAGATGGACACATTTTTTTTGTTTGTTTTGTTTTATCCAGCTGCATTTACTCAGTGCAACTTATAACATACAAGTAAAAGATGTAACAACAACATGTCAGAGAGAGAGAGAGAAAAAAAAAGAAAACAGATTCACCGAGTTGGAAAAAGGATGAGCCCCTTGTGTCAGTATTTTGCTGAACCACCTTTTGCTTTAATTACAGCCTTTAGTCTGCTGGGATACCATGTGTCTATACTAACTTTGCACATCTAGACTTTGCAATGTTTGCCCACTCTTCTTTGCAGAATTGCTCAAGTTTAGTTAAATGATCATGGTGAGCGTCAAGTCTATCAAGTCTTGGCTCTGACTAGGCCATGCAACGACATTCACCTTTTTCTCCTTCAACCACTGTGGTCAGTTTTGCTGTGTGCTTTTGGTCATTGTCATGTTAGAAGATACACCTTCTTCCCATTGATAAATTTCTGGCAGAGGGCAGCAGATTTTCCTCAATAATTTGACGGTATTTTGCCCCATCCATTAATCCTTCTATCCTGACAAGTGCTCCAGTCCCTGCTGCAGAGAAACACCCCCATAACATGACATTACCAACTCCATGCTTTACTGGAGGAATGCTGTTATTTGGATGGTGAGCTGTATCGGGTTTCCGACAGAAATATAATTTGGTGTTGAGGCCAAATAATTCAATTTTAGTCTCATCTGCCTCAGAATCTTCAAGGTGTGTTTTGGCAAAGCTCAGTCGTGACTGCATGTGGCCTTTCTTGAGGAGTGGCTTTTTTCTTGCACCCCTCCCGTACAAGCCACATTTGTAGAGAATTAGTGATATTGTTGTCACATGCACATAATGACCACTCTTTGTCATAAATTCCTGCAACTGCTTCAGAGTTGCTGTAGGCCTCTTGGTAGCCTGTCTGACCAGTTTCCTCCTGGCTCTTTCATCCAGTTTGGAGAGACGTCCTTATCCAGGGAGGGTTCGTGTTGTACCAAATACCTTCCACTTCTTAATAATATACTTCACTGTGCTTCTAGGCATTGATAAAGCCTTTGATTTTTTTTTATCCATCTCCTGACTTGTGCCTGTCCACAACTGTATCCTGGAGATCTTTTGACAGTGCCTTTCCACCAGGGACTGAGATGTTCCAGGAAAGCTCTTTTCATGCTGAGCTAATCAAAATGAGCACAGCTGATCACAGCTGAACGTAATTTTTAGGAAGTGGTGATTCTTTTATATACCCACTGTATATGTTCAGTTCATTAACGTTTTAGTAATTTTGACTTTTTAATATTTTTTTTATTACATTTCTATTTAGCTTTATTTTTTACTAACTTTAGTGCTTCAGCTTATGAAAGTTAATAATTTCATTATTATTATTATTATTTAGTTTTTCATCTATTATGTATGTATTTTATTTCAGCTTTATTCTAATTACTGAACACAAATTTGAATAGTTTTAGTTTAAAATACAGTAACAACACTGTTTTGGATGTAGCTTGATATGATACAGAACAACATAGCTGAACATGTGGATGTTGATATAGCAAATCCTCTTATGTCATAAACATGCAACTTTGCATGAGTTCTGATCCATTAATAAGTCAATCTTGTGGAAGCTATACTTGATTTGTGAAAAGACAACAAGTTTTGAATAGTAAAATCCTTGGTTTTGGACTGAGCATCATCTGCATTTAAAAGGTCATGTCTGTACTCTGTTTGTTTGTTTAGTGTGTCTCTAAATAACAGAGAGAAGTCCGATGTGCAGTATTGTCAGGACTGCTTCTTGGCGTTTGATCAGAGTCAAAGTCATCCTTTGTTGTCTTGCCTCATATTCCTTGCCAGAACAATGATATAGCCCATGTGTATAGCCCATGTGTATAAAGAAGTCACTGATTATTGTTTATGTTTTTTCCTACTTCTCCAAATAGGGAAATCTTGTCATTCAAATGCATAAGCCTTTTAAATGACTTTGTTCCATTGTTTGACTGCAGCCCCAGCAAGTGTAACATGCCATTAGAAAGGATAAGGGAGTAGTTTGGTGTTTTTATGCCTGCTAAACAAAATGTTGCTATCTAGAGAATTTCAAATGCAAAATATTAAAAGTTAATAAAAACACTCATCATTATAGTAACTATATTTCTTCAGAGAGTGTCTAAAGCACATCTCTTTCGACTTGACTAAACAGCTTTTGCTGTGGTCACAGATATAACAGCAATCATAAACATTTGATTTTATCATACCTTTATTTGACGTTTAATGTGCCTTAATTGCTTAAAATAAACATGACTTTATTTTAAGGATACTGCTTTGAGCCGTCCGAAAAGTAATAATCTGTTATGGATATATCCATTGTTATGGAAATATCCATCTCTCAGCCTACCCCCTGCTGTTCTACAGAGGATATGTTGCTTAATCAGCCATCCAGTAAATACAGGTGAAAGAGCTGTGCCAGGCTTGGCTTCAGTCCAGACGTGCTCTGGCAAGGCTCTTGAGCACCCAAAGAGTCGAGTTTTATCTGTAGTAGGGTCAAGAATTTTAAGAGCCTGATTCTTCTAGTAGCTGAGTGACACAAACAGCACTGCTTACAGGAGCACTCAGCCTCACAACAGCTCCCACATCAACACGCTGGAACATATGCTGGTCTGTACGCACCAAATCCCAACACGCCTCTTCTGCTTGCTGTTACTTATTAGACTGAGAGCCCAATGTATCACCTGGGATGGAAACTGAGATTCTGCTTGTTTACAGTGGGACATTATATTACAATTTCTCATTAGACTGGAGTTATTTATTTAAAAGCAAATTTATTGTCATTTTTTGTACACTATTAAAGAAAAGTAGCCCATCATTATTGTGTACCTTGTGTTGTTCCTGGCTGTGCTTTATCTGCTTTATTTTTCTGAAGGTTGGCAGAGGTAGAAATGAGTGGCTGAAGTTTATTTTTAACAAGGTCTACAATCATTTTAGTCTAACCTTCACAGTATGTGTAACGTGTTTCAGAGCGGGTTGTTTTGTGAACCTGTCACAATGTAATTCAAGCTTTGCAAAGAGGCTGTTATTGAAGGACTGTGTAGTTAGAAACTTGAAGGCAGCTTGTAAATAATGCCATTTCAGTGTATTTTACTTTATGGCTTATATATTTTACATAGCACTATAGCCACAAACAGAGCATGAAAATTGTTGGGACTGAATCTAAGAATGTACATTTTATTGATAAGTGTTGAGGCAGAGAAACAGAAGATCAACAAAATGCTGCATTTCAAGGGGTAAACAAACTTCCTTCAAGCTGCACTGAGGTGCTTTTCTAAAGTCTGAGAGCACTGGGATGAATAAACCAGAATAACATAAACAGATAATTACTAATTGTATGAACATATTGATCAGATGCTCTCTTTCTGTTCAAGTGAGTGTTTTTGGAAAGATCTTGATGCAATACATGCAAGTTACAAACTTTTCAAACATCTGTCAGCTCCACAATAACATCACTAAATGCACTATCATTGAAATGTTAAATTGAATGTTAAATTAAATTGATCTAAAGTCACAGTAAAGAAAATAACTTTCTATTCATCAAAGAATCCTGAAATTAGGCAGCACACCTGTTTTCAACATTGATAAATATGAAATGTTTCTTTACATACCAACCTATGTTTACATGTACTTTATATGCACAGTTTAGCAAGACTTAAAACAGTAATGTGTCTTTTAAAATATCACACAAATGATTTAATCTGACTAAAGTCATATATTTGTGAAGTCAAACAGACAGCTCTAACTTGACTTTGCAGCTCTAACTTGACTTTGTTCAGCATGTCTACATGTTAATCGGACTACTGTTAGCCTGAGCATTGTGCACTTTCTTCAAAAGACACATGATGTGTATTTAATCCTTTTATGATGTGTATTTAATATTTGATTACATATTGTGTTATGTATACTTGGAGAGAAATTAATTGGTAAGACATTCCAGGAACCCTGATGGTAACTTAGACGTTTCTTTCATCTTTATTCCAATCCCTTTATTTTCACTAACTCTTATAAATTTGTATTTTTCAAATGGCATAAGTCTCTTCTGCGCATAAATGCTCTTTTTTTTTTTTAAGTAGTCTTACATTGTCTCATGGCCATCAAAGGAAAATGGAAAATGACAAAAATGCTGACTCCAGTTTACTGGTATTAAAATAATCTAGGCTTATTTGAGATGTTTCTCTTGCGTAGACACTGTATGGAAAACAGCACATAACCTATTCAATTATGCATAGTGTTTCTGCTTATTACACAAACATTTCAATATGTGTTTACCCTGAAAATTGTACATCTAATGTGGTTTCAATACTGACTTATAGCCTTCATTATATAATAGAAAATGATGCCATACTTATATATGTACATTTAATTTCAAATTACCTCCTTTGATTTTTCTGCATTGATGTAATTGAAAATTATTCTGCTCTCATGCAAACACAAAAGAGGGTAATACATTAGATTTCTCATCTGCAAGCTTTTGTGCTGGTTGTGTTCATCACGTTTGTTTGCTTTTTATGTGGTTGAAGCACAGTTTGCACATTCAAAATTAAATCTACAGAGTCAACCCTGGAACAACATTCTGTGCATGTTTATTTAATTGCCAGAAGAATATAATGCAGCTCACTTGTGTTATTTTTATTTATTTATTTATTTGTATGTATGCTCAAAAGTCTGAGCAACAAAGACATATGCTACACAAAATAACCTGGATTAACCTCAGATCATTCAAGCTCTCACTTACATTTTGGCCAAGTAACTGGTGATGGAAAGAAAACTAAAAACAAGAAATGTATAGCCAATTGGAAGCCCTGATTACAGCGTGAGATGGATAAAAGCAGCACATAGATCATTAAACAACTTGCTAGCGGTACAAGAAATGCCCTTTTTTCCCCTGTGCTAATTTACAGCTGGTTTGCTGATGGGAGGGAGAGAGAAAAATGTCCTAGGTGATGTACAGTAATAGCCAAACAGATTGCTTCATTCGAGGGAGTAGGGGTTTGCTGATGGCAGGTTAGGCTTCTGGCGTGAGAGTGTGTGTGTGGACAAGAGAGAGTGATAGGGAGAGAGTCCAGACTCTTTGCCTACAATGCAGACCATAACAGGCAGGATGGCCTGGTCAGTGTCATAGCCCAGTAGCCTCAGATGGCACTGAGCAGGCCAAGCTGTTCAGCTGGCAGAGAAACCGTCAGGACCAGGTGAGTTTGGCTCCCTCCCTCATCCTCCCCTCGCTCGATATCCTCCACTTCATCCACTCCCCCCTTTCATGCAGTATGATTTGCCCAGTGAGTCTGGTTACCCCTGACTGAGCAGTGAGTTGGGCATGTAGCTTGGCATGGCTAGCTGCACTCATTCCGGATTTGCATGAGTAAGTAGTCTCCCATCTATCACATCAGACTCCAATGACCTTAGCTTTGTTCAGGCGGGAAAGGTGAACACCGCTAGCTTTCTTAACTGTGCTAGAAGTAGCACCTGGTTCAGTGACATGACACACATTTGTTTTTTTTTCCTATCTACTGTGTAGTAATTTATTCAAAACAACATTAACCATGAATTTCATACAGTGATTTGAATACCTTTTTTTTATGAAGAGCATGTTCTTAATTTCTAATAAAGTTATACGGTCCAAACAAATTGTGCAGAAAAAAAAATTGAAATAAAAAAAAGAAAAGAAAAGAAATGAATAAAAAAGAAAACGGGAAATATACTGACTGCAGACTGTCGAGGCCATCATCTAATAATCTGATAATTTGACCTTTAAATCAAGGTTAGGTCAAATTGTAAATTATTATGACAACTCAAAAACCTAGTGATATTTATAGATTATCAAATTATGATATTTGTAAAAAAAAAAAAAAAGAAAAAAAAAGGAATAATACATTTTGTTTGGTTATTTTTTTGTATAATATTTTATTATTTATAATATTTCTAAAATAAAAAAAATGCTTCCAATAAATTAGTTTGGTATAATCTTTTATCGTTTATAATATTGTTACATTACATTTTTAAATATTAGTTAGTTATATGGTTCAACCAGCATGCATAAATATAAGGGGGGTATATTTAAAAAAAAAACTTTTGAAAATTATTTATTTATAAACGTGTACATACATTCACATGTATTCAATATGTAAGAACAATGTCATGTGGTGTAATAAGTAAAACAAATAATATTTTATGTTGTTAAATGAAAACATAAAACCATATGAAACCAACACGGATACAGAGTTGATTTCTAAGCTCTTGGCACATGTGTTTTACACTATATTTTTTAAAAGCTTTGTTCCTTTTGAAAACACTCTTATATGTCATTGACCCATCTACATCAGAGCTCTCCCACCATTCTTCATTGTTCATCCCTTTTATTGTCTTTTTAGTTTGACGGAGCAGGCTAGAGGAATATCAATATGCTCAGTACATGTTATACATTTAGACTGGGTGACTTAACGCACTCCAGGGGCATTTCATCCACCTACGGTCTCTTTTTTTCTCCCATCAGTTGTCACATTCTGTGATGCTAAGAGAGCAAACACGTTTGGGTAATGCAGGATATATGTGAAGTTGGGGCTTTGAGATACCTGTCTCGCAGCAGCACACTGTTTCATGTGGTTTGTTGTGAGAGTGTCTGTAGAGTTAAGGGAAGTTAAAACACAGAAGCTGTCAAATTACCTGTCATACCTGCTTGTTTGTGCCGTTGTGCACTCTGCAGACTGCCAGTACACATTCTCATCAATTAGCCTCTATCTTTTCGCACTGCCACTTGCTCCCAGAGCAGTTTAAAAACATATCTGTAAAAGTCGAAGCAGACTTAACAAGCAGTCCTGCTGAAGTGTCGAGCTAGCGTGCTGTGAATGTGTGTACTTCCAAGGATGAAGGCCTGTGTGGAGATGAGAGTGTATCAAAAGCATCATGGACCCACTGATACACCTGTATGAGTGACCCTCTCCATGCTAAAGCTCATAATGGAATCTTCCTTGAAAAACAGCACATGTGTGAGCTAGGGGTGTGCAATATAGCAAAAATATTATATATTTTTTTCAGGCAGGATCATGATTCACAATCTTATCAAAATAATTTTGGTAACACTTTCTTTGAAGCCCATATTTATAATACATTATAATGGTATTCTTAAGGCATTATAATGAATGCATAATGCATTATAAAAAAAAATTATAATATGCTATACAATCTTATGAATATTCATAAGAACATTTTTAATGTTTTATAATATTTACTTATTTGTGGTTATAGCTTTTAATAGTATGATGAAGGGGGGAAGACAGACTTGATGTGGTGCATGACTAGCTGTTCAAAGCACTTCATAAGGATAGGAGTAAGTGGAACTGGAGACGACTTGGAAGCCCGTATTTATAATTCATTATAAGGGTATTCTTTAGGCATTATAAGGAATGAATAATACAATTTATAAAAAACCTTATATGTTGAATTAATGAATAAATAATCATAAGAACAGTTTTAATGTATTATAATACTTATTTGTGGTTATAGCTTTTAATAGTATGATGATTTATAACACACAGTGTACATGTTGCATCCACTTAAGTTGCAATGGACTATATTTCTCATAGTTATAATGTATTATAAGTATCATATCTTGCCATCTTTCTCATGCTACTTTACTTAAAACAATCAATGACAACTTATAAGTATAGTAATAATAATAATGATAATATTTTTTTTCCTCAAACAGCCATAATATCAGATATCAGATCAGATGAATATGTAATGTGACACATTTGCTTTGAACTATTTTTATTGTAATATCAGTTTGATTATTTTGATGGTACCCTTTAAACAGCTGTTAAGTAACTCTGCAGCCAACTACATGTCATCTAGCAGTCATTGGGGTATTAGTAGTATGTCTGCTAAATATATGCTAAGACTTTATTTTGATGGTTCCCCAACAGACAAACTGACTATAAGTAACTTTGCAAGTACGTCAACATTCTTCCTACCTTAACCTAAGCCTACCAATACTTTAATGAGAGTTAAGGCTGATATATACTTCTGCGTCAAACCTACGCCATAGCTTACGCATAGACGCATACCCATATGCCGTAGCCTGACATGCACCTCTCCAAAAATCTAACAGACCGCAAGTGCTGTGATTGGTCTGCAAGAACCCCTCCCTCGATATGTACTTGAGTTTTGTGTGTGTTTATGTGCACTTTAATATATTTTAATGTTACACCTTCTAATATAAAATAAAACAAAGCAAAGAACAAGTGTCTTATAATTTATTATACTACATAGCATTATACATCAGTAGTTGTCCGCAACAAACAATGTTGATCTGCCGTGGTACAAGTCCTTGTGCAGATTAAAAGAATGCCATCATCTCCTGTTCCGTTGTTGTCTCCTTTTTGTAGTTTTAAATAATGATTTAACGATTTGATATTTATTTGCCGCTGTCACAGCTATAATAATGCTTCTCCGACGAGCTGCTTCTTCTTAGGCTTTTACCGTGGTACTGCGGGTTACACCAGCAACATGCCCGTGCACACTGCTGACTAGTGGTTTGCATGTGTACTGCATGTTGACGCGGACACCGATGCAGAAGTATAAATGAAAATGTCTCAAGGTTACGTATGTAACCATGGTTCCCCGAGGGAACGAGACGCTGTGTCGAGTCGCTTTGGGAATGCCCTTGCGTGACCGCGTTCTGAAGCACGTGTCAAATCAGTCCAATGGAGCAGCGAGACGTCACAAGCGGGGTGACGTAAGCACCAGAAAGTATAAAAGCGCATCCAGCAGAGCGCAAACCAGCTTCGATGAAGTAGCACTTGCAGGGATGCAGGGAGTATGGCAAAGAGGCGCAGCGTCTCGTTCCCTCGGGGAACCATGGTTACATATGTAACCTAGAGACGTTCCCCTTCAGGAACTCGAGCTGCGTTGAGTCGCTTTGGGAACGAGAATACCCACTGCGCCATACTACCAAGCCCCTGCATGTGTGTGTATCTTGCGAGCACATCACGAAGAGAGAAATTGGGAACCTGGGGTAGATGCCAGGTCTAGGTTGTAAAAATGGACAAAAGTGTGCGGAGAGGACCAGCCCGCTAACAGTACAAATGTCCTGCAAGGCCACACCCAAGTTGAAAGCCTTGTAGGCCGCCATACTCCTGGTAGAGTGCACTCTGACCCCCATAGGTGAAGGGAGGCCAGAGGACTCGTAGGCTAGTGAGATGGCCTTGACCACCCACCTACTCATAGTCTGCTCGGTCACCGGAAATCCCTTATTTGGCGGACCAAAACAAACAAAAAGCTGATCTGCCTTACGCCACAGGGCAGCTCTGTGTGCGTAAGTGTCCAGTGCTCGAACTGGACAGAGCAGATTAAGCCTTTCTTGGCCTACTTCCTGGTACGGAGGAGGACAGAATGCCTGAAGTACTATGGGCCCTGGTGAAGAAGTGGGCACCTTAGGGACATACCCGGCCCTCGGGTAAAGGAGTGCCTTAACCATGCCTGGAGCAAATTCCAGGCATGAAACAGAAAGTGCGTGAAGATCCCCTATCCTTTTTAGTGTCCCTGTTTCCCAGCGGAGAGCTGTCGAGGAGGTACACTAAGTCCGAGAACCATACTCGGGCCGGCCAGAACGGGGCTACTAGCAACAGACGGACCCCATCTCGGTGTACCCTCTCCAGAACTCCCAGGAGCAGAGCGATCGGGGGAAAAGCATACAGACAAAGCCTCGGCCACGTCTGCACCATGGCATCAAGCCCCAGTTGAGCTGGATGCGTGAGGGAGAACCAGAGCGGACAGTGTTTCGATTCCTGTGATGCAAATAGATCCACTTCCGCCTGGCCAAATTCCCTCCAAATGAGCTCCACCACCTCGGGGTGGAGCCTCCATCCCCTGAGCCTCAGCCCCTGTCTCGACAGGATATCTGCCCCCTGATTTAGATACCCAGGGATATAAACTGCTCTTAGAGAGAGGAGCTTCCCCTGAGCCCACAGAAGAATCTGGTGCGCCAGCTTGTACAAGGGGCGCGAACGCAGACCCCCCCCTGCCGATTGATGTAGGAGACCACTGTAAGGGAAACAGGTCAATAATTTAGCTCAAAGGGAATCATTTATAAAGCGCTCGTGACTGTAGTTACTATCATGTGATGGTCATGCGGTCATCTCTTTGACCACTTAATCTTGATTACTTGCCCTAAAATTGACAATCTCCTTCCTGAGCTGTTATGATCAGTGTGTTCCTTTTGTGTTAATGTTGAAAGCTGTTCTGTGAAAGAGTTGGTTAGGCTTGCTTCAGACTGGCTAGTGCTCGGGTCTGATTTATGACATCCTGTTGTCTTGGGCCTCTTGTGGAATGTTTTGACCAAATCTTAGATTGTCTGATTCGGTCTGATATCCTACACCACCGATGTGTTGTCTGTTCAGACAAGCACATGATGCCCCCTTAGGTCTGGAAGGAAGTGTGTCAGAGCTCGAAACACGGCCAGCATTTCCTGGCAGTTGATGTGCCAAAAGAGATGATGGCCTTCCCACAGACCCTGGGCAGAGCGGGCACTCATGACCGCTCCCCAGCCCGTGAGAGAGGCATCCGTCGTTAGCGTTACACGACGACAAGGAGCCCCTAACGTAACGAATACCCTTAAAATGTATTATAAATATGGGCTTCGTAGAAAGTGTTACCATAATTTTTTTTAAGTTTTAAGTTTTGCTTAAAATTTTTCAGGTACAATAAATCTATCTATTTGTATTATTAAAGTAAGAAATACTGCAATTACATGTAAAATACAACACAACTGTAGCGTCTGGACCACAATGTTTCTTTATCACACTAATGTGTTAATAACTTTGGCAAGTCCTGAAAACTGAAAGCTGCATGGATAGATTTATATATATTTACAGAAGAAGCAGTCGAGCAACAGAAGAAGGTAGTTTGTAAGTGTTTTGTTTCTTTTCTCATTAGATTTTAGTGTGGTTGTCATTGCTAGGAAACATTGTTTTGGTTACTGTGTTTACAGTAGTAAATGCGTGCAGAAGCCGTGTTTATTCTTGTGCGTATTGCGTGGCTTTTCTGTTTCGGTTTGCTAAGTAGTAAGGCGTGGCCTGCTGCAGCCCTTGTGTGGAAACCGATAAGTGTAAAGACGAGCAACTCTACCTGCGCGACTCCAAAGAGCAAATGACACTGACAAGGCACTTGAGTATTGCTTTTCTCCCCTTTCTTTGCTTTTTGAACAGTTTCTTCTCATCTATTTGTTTTAGTCATTTGTACTCACTGTGTGATTTCAAATCTCTACTATTACTAACACTACTAACTCTACTATTCCTCAGTAAATCACACTCTGTACATTGGAGGAAGTGCAATCCTAACAATCTGTGTATTGTCCCTATGTCTTCTACTACTTTACTCTTTATTCCAATTGTTCTCTGGCCAGTCCACTGTAAACAAAGCAGACTTTATTTCATCTATTGGTACTCATTCAAGTCTCAACCTCACGGCCCTAACTAAGAATTGGATCAAACCTGAAGACACTGCCACTCCTGCAGCCCTCTCTACTAATTAAACTTTTTTCCCACACTCCTCGCCCGATTGGGAGGGGTGGAGGTACTGGTCTACTTATCGCAAATTAATGGAAATTTGATCCTTTACCATCTCTTACTGGCAACAGTTCATTTGAATCACACGCAATTACTATTACCCACTCTTTAAATTCACTTTGTTGCTGTTCATCTTCCCCCGGGTCAAATGGGTAAGTTCTTGGAGGAGTTGGATGTGTTACCCTCAAGATGAGGACAGTACTCCTCTGGTACTACTGACTTCAACATCCACCTAGAAAAACCCCAGGCTGCTGACTTCAACACTCTGCTTGCCTCATTTGACCTCAAGCGAGTGTCTACGGCTACTCACAAATCAGGTAACCAATTTGACCTTATCTACACATGCTACTGTAGCGTGTAACGGGTTTCACGTGTCACTTATATAACGTTCAGTATGGGCCAGTTGATCAGAAGAAAGGTGTGACTGCTGGAGAGAGGAAGACAGCACAGCAAGTGAGTGAATAATCAGCACAGCATATTGTTTTCGGATTCAGTTTGATTTTGTATTAGATGAAAATATCCTCTTCCGTTCTTTGCTCAAGATGTGTGAATCCCAGATGTAAAAAATTAACTAAAGTACAATAAATGACAATGTTATCCACACTCTTGTTGGAATTTTGCAGGTGTATGGACTCAACTGTTTGAATAATTTCAATAAATTCTCATACACTTATGCACAATAAAACAAAGTAAAACACTTCGAAAAATTATGCGCTGTGTCAGATTGTTTGTAACACAACAAAATTGAAGAAAACAATAAACAATTTTTCAAACAAAATAGTGTACTCAATAACTTGAATACCCAGGAAATGTGATCAGATAGACAATCAATTTAATTCAGTGTACAGAATGGGGTTCTGAATTATCACATTCAATTGCAAATGAATCACGTTTCCCCCTCAAAACTCAATAGTCTGTTCAATGTGAATCAAAGATTTGAAAAATTGATTCAGTTAACCTGAGTTCATGAGTCGAATGACTGAGTTCGAAGAACTGTTGATTCTTTTAGAATAGTTCAAGATCAACATGAATATCTTTCGTTGAGAATTCAGAGAAAATAAGCAGATCTCGATGAGTCCCATTTGTCAAAAAAACAGTTTGATAGCTCAAAAACACAGTTCAGCACACAAAACTGGTCCGTGGGTGGCTCGCCATATTCACATTGCATGTCATGAGTCCAGCATGAATCAGGAAATCTCATCAGAGAAGATCTCAATCTCACAAAAAAAAACCTGTCTTGTAAGCAGAACAATAATCTTCAATATAAACACTTTCATTAAATGGGTCATATGATGCTATTTTAAAGATAATTATTTTGTGTATTTGGTGTAACAGAATATGTTGACATGCTTTAAAGTTCAAAAAACTTATTATTTTTCAAATACTGTACATTATTGTAGGTCCTCTATTTCCACGCGTCGGAAATGTAACGCCCCTTACCATAATCGCGAGCTTCAAGCTTTCAAAGTAAATATCAATACGGTTAATAATGTCGTTAGTTTTATCATCAGTTCAAGCCCAAAAGGGCAATATAGTTGCGTGACAGACACAGTGATGATGATGCAGTACACAAGCCACGGTTAAGACAGCTGACGTGATATGATTTCTGACAGGCAGTTCACTCTCCTGTGATGTGACCCTGTTCCCCTCACACACACACACACACACACAACGCGTTACTCTCGGCTGCGCAAAACTCCACATTTGAACAGTCAATAGCAAATACTTAAACTAATAAAAAAAACCTACTTACAGTCGCTGATTCAGAAGCGCCAGATTGTCATAGCAAAGTCGGAATTGACCCTTTTTGTTTTAGAAATAGCCTTTGTGCACAGCCAGCCTTGTACACTTCTAGGTTCAAAAAACTGTCGTCCATAAAATGCGTTGCACAAATTCGAACATCTGGGTTGTGCTGCTCTGTTGTAAATAAATCTTAACCAATGATTCCTAAGTGCAAGCTTTGGCTTTCACACCGAAACACAGCGTCTCCCTGACATGGCTGCATTAACACAACTGCTGTTCCTGAAACCACGCCTTCTTTCTTTGCATGCACATTTGGGTGGCATTATGCTAATATTTCCACATATTGACGTAGATATGTGGGGGCGTGTTAGAACAAGCCGTTTTAGGTAGGCGTGGTTGACTCTTAACTTTTATAAAGAACATCTCTTTGGATTTGAGACTTTAGTCTTTGCAACTTTACAGATCTTCTTTATGCACCAAGAGCTTGTAACACTTCAAAGAGAAAGGAAAACTTGAAATCGCATCATATGACCCCTTTAACAAATCACATTTATGCACTTCAAATGACACATTAACGCAACACTTTAACACTTATTGAACACATTGACACTTAAATACCATACTTTATGACACTTTGTTAACTTCTTAGCTATTTCACACGTGAGTTAGCTTTAGCCCATGCGCTATCAACTTTAGCTCACATGCTACTCGCACGGCCTATATGAACACACACCTTATATTGGTTCACTATCAAATTTGCTGCATTTTCCTTGCACAACTTTAACTTAATGTTTAAAATGTAACTCACCAAGGCAAGAAATGTATATATTTTCAGACAGGGAATGTATATATTTTCAGACAAGGATGTTCATTTGTGGCTCTCTGATGCTCCTTGGCTCTGCATCGGTCTCTATTTCACAAGTCCCAGCCTCATCCACTTCTTACTCCGGTGACAGCTTCTTCATGTTACAAAATCCAATTTGCCTGTCATATCCAATCACTTTCTCTCTAAATTGATTATTTAACATGAAGGGGTTTTGAAAATTGCTCTGCGTAGCTGCCTAATCTCACTCTCTCTCTTGTCTTTAGGAAAGGCGAGAACTTTCGCTCTCACACAGTCATAAAGTAACGCGTAGGCAGGACTTAATCTGGTTTGCTACTACTATTGGCTCTTAAAAGAGCCCATCACTGTGACATAGTTAATGATTAAATAACTTCCTACATTTTCCTTGAATGATATCTACTTTTTCCTTATTTTTTCTTATCTTTTACCCTCTTCACTGGTAGCCTGGGTTACCCGGGTTACACAACTGCTCCACTGACAACACTGACTCCTGACACAACACACAATACTCTACAGGTCAACTTTCGGCGTAACCTACACTCACTCTCTCGCTCTTGCCTATCCTCTATGGTTTCATCCTCACTTCCTCCACCCTCTCAGTTTTCAGCACTGGACACTAACGCTGCTACTGACACTCTTTGCTCCACTCTAACATCTTGCTTAGACAACTTTTGCTCCCTTTCACTGAGACCAGCATGGACCACCCCCTCTGCCCCCTGGCTGTCCAATGCTAAAACGACATACCACTACAAACAAAATTAACAATTCTTCTGACTCTCGCACACTTTTCAAAACCTTATTTTCCCTTTTTTTTGACCTCTTCCCCCCTCCTTCATCAACTCTTACAGCTGACTTTGCAATATTCTTCATAAATATAACAAGAACCATCAGCCGCCAATTCTCCACACCACAATCTGACAAACACATCATAAAAATAAATACACATTCTTTCTCCTCCTTCTCTCCACTCTCGGAGGCAGACGTTTCCAAACGTATCCTTTCCAATCCTACTACCTGCCCACTTGATCCTATCCCCACTCACCTCTTTCAGGCCATTTCTTCTTCAGTTATACCTGCGCTCACTCACATTATCAACACTTCTCTTCACACTAGTGCATTTCCCACAGCATTTAAGCAGTCTCTGGTAACCCCACTGCTTAAGAAACCCTCTCTAAATACACCACTTTTAGACAACTACAGACTGGTATCCCTTCTTCCATTCATTGCAAAAACACTTGAGTGAGTTGTGTTCAACCAACTTTCTATGTTTCTCGCACAGAACAACCCTCTGGACCTCAACCAATCTATCTTCAAAAGCATACACTCAACTGAGACTGCTCAGCTCTCGGTTACTGAAGCCCTGAGACTGGCAAGAGCAGCTTCCAAATCCTCAGTACTCATCTTGCTGGATCTGTCTGCTGCTTTTGACACAGTTAAGCACAATACCCTCCTGTCCACCATCATGGTAAAGGGCATCTCAGGAACCACACTCCAATGGTTCAAGTCCTACCTCTCAGATAGGTCTTTCAAGGTATATTGGAGGGATGAGGTTTCTAAGTCACAGTTAAGCTACACAGACCATATGTGACGCCCAGTCTTAAGTCGCTGGGGTATATTTTTAGCAATGGCCAAAAAAAAAACACTGTATGGGTCAAAATTATCATAATTATTATTTGATGCCAAAAATCATTAGGATATTAAGTAAAGAGCATGTTCCATGAAGATATTTAGCACATTTCCTACCGTAAATATATCAACACTTAATTTTTGATTTGTAATATGCATTGCTAAAAACTTAATTTGGACAACTTTAAAGGCGATTTTCTCAGTATTTAGATTTTTTGCACAGTATTGCTCAGTATTTACAACAGATGTGAAGGGGGAGGAGAATGTATACGTACATACCTGTTTATCCTTGCTCATAGCTCCTCAGGAAGCCTCCTCACTCCTCGATCCTCGCGGTGCAATTAGGGAACTGAGATGTCCTACAAGATGGCTAAGCTCAATCGGTTTCTGGGTCATAAGATGGAGGACAGAGGAGCACGGAAACGACGAGGGATATTGAGAAGCACCCATTGTGTCTTTGTGTTCACTACTCGGATTTGGTTAAATGCAGAGCACATATTCCAAGTATGGGACACCATACTTGGCCACATGTCACGTCACTAATTCTAAAGTAAAAAATAATTGAGGATTGGATTAAGCACTCCTGGCTCTTCTTGCATGCATACTCTTTCATCTGCTGTCCATTGGCATGGCTTGCATGTCACAGTTGATGAGCCCAATGAGTGCCATATACCATCTGCAAGGGACATTAATGATGTTCAGGGTATGTAACCACTGAGCACTTTGATTCAACAGAGCTGGCCATATGAGTAATCCAGAGGAAAACGTGAGAGGGAGATGAAAGAACATGCGAGTGACGTGTCTAAGCATCCTCTGACATGAAGGGAAAAGAAAGGAGATCGCTTTCTGGTGCTGCCACACAGGAGAAACGGGGGGAAAATACCAAAAAAAACTCTTTTCATGCTGTGTTCTGCCTGCTGGCAGATAAACAATTGAGAAAGTGTTTTGCTTTGGAGCATGTTGTTTGGAGATAACAAAACCAGACCCAAACCTTCATAATAAAGGTCAGGGAATGGTGAAGCCATGCAGTTTAGTTGATCATTGAGGTAAAAAGACAGACAGATGGATCATTTGCATCATAATGACATTGGGATAACCAATGTGTTGTATCGAGTAATTGGATAAACAAGCAAACAAATATATGAACCCACACTGATCATTTCCATTTTTCAGACTGATTAGAAGCAATCAACAAAATTGGTTGTAAATGCTGGGTCTCAGCGAAGCTCCCTTGGGTGCTGTTTACACCTGGTGTTTACATCTGTCTCAGGTGATCCGATCACAAATGGTCAGCTGAAACAGACTGACATTTTTACCTGGTATTAACATGCATCTCCAGTGACTACTTGTGATCACATTTCTTTGAGGAGAGGGTCTCATATTTCACTAGTACAAAGAGTAGACATCTCTAATACACATCATACAAAATAAATAAATAAATGTTAAAAAATCAATGTAATTTTAATAAGATACTGTACAAATGCTATGGTAAAAACCTGTTAATTAGTTAATGGTAAGTTCCCTTACTGTATATGGCGAAAAACTGTAATGGATCAAATGGAACGTATGTAATTCTACAGTAAAATACTGTTAAATGCAGTTTTTGGAAGTAAAAAAGAATAACTCATATAATTTACAGTAGTTTTTTTGTTGGTTTTACCATTGAAATAATTGTTTCTTCATTACATTATATAGTAAACTTTAATGTAATTTAATGATAAATTTATAAAAATGTAATGTTAAATTGTATGTTTATTGCATTATTTTAGTGTCATGTGTGTTACCATTATGGTGTTTTGTATTGCATTGAATTGCATTTGTGTGCATGACACTGTGTGCACTTTCTATAAATTACTATTTATCTCAGATTATGGAAAATATATTGTGATGAACTTTAATCTATCATGGGACTTTCTATTTACCACATGTGTTTTAAGGATGTGTATATATAGTTAATACATTTTTAATATAATTAATTACACAATGTTAGATTAATTCATCTAATTAATCACAAATTAATTACACATATATTTGGCTAAGAAATCACCCCAAAAGATCATTTAAAGCCATTATTGTATTAAACGAGAAAAGTATCAAATATACACTAAAAAAGTAGCTTTAGATATATTTTTTTCTCATTTTTAATTTGTTAACTATCCCTTTAATTAGTTTTTATTAATATGGAAATATAAAATTATTTTTTTAATGAAGTGATATTCTAATGAAGAAACTGAAACTGCCAGTAAGTGTTTATGACTTAATGAATAAGTCATTGAGTCATTAATTAATTTGATTAATTCATAAAGCTAATTCACTCAGGAATAAAGTAAATGGTTCTCTTTATGAATGGGCCATTGAATCATTGGTTCACACAATTGGTTTAAAACTTGGATTCATTCAGAAATTGTGTGTTGCTAGGAGAAACACAACAATTCTGCTGTGGCAGGTGTGGTAGGTAATATTTTATGTTGGCAAAATTAAGCAAAAACAGACAATATTTTGTTTAAATTTAACACAATATTAACTATATTGTATGATATACAGTGGTGTGAAAAAGTGTTGGCCCCCTTCCTGATTTCTTATTGTTTTGCATGTTTGTCACACTTAAAAGATTCAGAGATACACAAAGATAATGCAAGTAAATACAAAATGCAGTTTTTAAATGATGATTTCATTTATTAACACTTATTCTCTGGGCGTTTTTTGGAATTTTCGCCTAAATTTTTCATACTCAAATTCAAATGTTTGCCCTACACACATACAATGGAGGAAATTTTAAAAAATGGTTTCATTGTAAATAAAACCCTTTGAACTACAAAATATGAGTGGAATTCTTTATAAATAACATTATATACTTTTCAACTATTACTATAAACACAAAAAAACATAGGCGCTTTTTGAGTTTTAATTGAATACATATTTTTTGAAACTCTGTAATTCAGGTTCTGTTAGGCTCAACTCTCTGCAATTTACTTTGTTTGATGCCACTATATGCCAAAAAGTACCAGAAAAAAGAATCTTTCAAATAACAGCTTCTAAACAGGAGTTAGAACATTATTTGTGAAGCGATTGAAAATGTCCAATTCTGCATCGAAATGTGTCATGGTGAGTTTCTCTTGCAAAAACAAGCTTTATAAAACACATTAACCCCACAATCCTATTGTACTCTGTGCCATAAGCACTTTAATTGATTATTTATTGAATTATGTTTCATTTTTATGTTTTTCTAAGTAGTAATATACA
The DNA here is from genome assembly GCF_001515645.1 of Sinocyclocheilus grahami. NCBI lineage: Eukaryota > Metazoa > Chordata > Actinopteri > Cypriniformes > Cyprinidae > Sinocyclocheilus > Sinocyclocheilus grahami. The sequence continues at coordinate 314,403 of NW_015505610.1, read as the reverse complement.
AAATGGCACAAGCGAATTGGACCAAACTTGTCATATTGTGATTTCTACACTCAGTTTAATTCTTTCAGGATGCTCAAGACTGTCTACATTATAATATATATATGGTCTATAACAACCTAAAATAGAA
>NW_015505610.1:311522-313960 GCF_001515645.1 Sinocyclocheilus grahami | reverse complement strand
AAAAAAGCTGTCCAAACCTACGTGGCCCTACGTGAAAAATTAATTGCCCCCTCCTGTTAAATAATGAAAGAACTACAATTAATCACATTATTTTAGAAAGCGGAGTTAAATTTCACTAGCCACACCCATGCCTGATTACTGCCAGACCTGTTGAATCAAGAAATCACTTAAATAGAGCCTGTCTGACCAAGTGAAGCATGCTTAAAGAGCAACACATCATGCCGTGATCTAAAGAAATTCAAGAACAGATGAGAATCAAAACAGTTGACATGTATCAGTCTGGAAAGGATTATAAAGCCATTTCTAGGACTCCAGGACTCCAGCGAACCATGGTCAGAGCCATTATCCACAAATTGAGAAAACTGGGAACAGTGGTGAACCTTCCGCCAGCCTACCAGCCTACCAAAATTACTCCAAGAGCACAACGACGACTCATCCAAGAGGTCATAAAAGAACCCAGAACAACATCTAAAGAACTGCAGGCCTCACTTGCCTCAATTAAGGTCAGTGTTCATGATTCAACAATAAGAAAGAGACTGGGCAAAAACGGCATCCATGGGAGAGTTCCAAGGCAAAAGCCACTGCTGACCAAAAAGAACACAAAGGCTCATCTCTCATTTGCCAAAAAATATCTTGATTATCCCCAAGACTTTTGGGCAAATATTCTGATGAGACAAAAGTTGAACTTTTTGGAAGGTGTGTGTCCCATTACATCTGGCGTAAAACCAACACAGCATTTCATAAAAAGAACATCATACCAACAGTCAAACATGGTGGTGGTAGTGTGATGATCTGGGGCTGCCTTGCAGCTTCAGGACCTGGACGACTTGCCATAATTGATGGAACCATGAATTCTGCACTCTATCAGAAAATCCTGAAGGAGAATGTCCGGCCGTCAGTTTGTGACCTCAAGCTCAAGCGCACTTGAGTTATGTAGCAGGACAATGATCCCAAACACACCAGCAAGTCCACCTCTGAATGGCTTAAGAAAAATGAAATTAAGGTTTTGGAGTGGCCAAATCAAAGTTCGGACTTAAATCCGATTGATGATTTTTGATGCTTAAACAGTCCATTCATGCTCAAATCCTCCAATGTGGCTGAATTAAAACAATTCTGCAAAGAAGAGTGGCAGAAGACTGAAGATGACATCTGCACAGTACAGAAAGCATGTTTTCATGGACTGTGTCACCTTTTGCCTCTTAAAGTGTGGCCAACGGTGCCAAGGGGCGACTTTGTAAGGTCAAAAATTATCAAAGATTTCTGCTTTCCTGTCCCAAACCTATCTTCAGTAACAAAAGGGCCATTTGGAATTCCTGAAGGCACAGAGGTGCTGATAGTGATCAATGCCTGTAGGCCAACATGTGTATACACCGGGGGTCTGCTAATTGTCACACCTTTTGCCCAGTGGGTGAAGTTATAATCTGCTGATTGGTCAGTTTGAATGTCTCACATTTGGTTTTTAGTCACATGGTCAAGGAAGGGATAAAAGAGGACTGTAACTGTTGCTCTGTCTCTTTTCTTGGCTGTCTCTCTTCTTGGGTCTCTGCCCTCTCTCCCTCTTTTTCTTCCTCTCTCTATCTCTTTCTCTCAGGTAATATTTTACATGTTGGGTACAATTAACTATGCTTTACCATCCTTCATCTATTTTGTAACCAATTCAAGTGTAACCATAACAAAATATTGTTATTAAACCATTTCAATTATTAATTATGTGCTAACTAGTCTTGATTCAAGGTTCATCTTAAAGTGCTACCTATTGCAATACAATAGTCACACAATAGCAACGCTCTCCCACATATGTAGCTATTCTAACTGCACTTATTTCCGTCGTTGGTATAAGTGGCAGTGGGTGGTAATAAGACTAGAAATGTACAGTTTTATACCATCGTGCTGATAACGTTTCTTTAGTCATTCGGCAATCCTACAGCCTGAACCACCGTAGGAAAACCATCCTTACAATTCTAACCCTTTAACCCAATTTTGCTTCTCTGCTTGCGATCAGATCATTTTAAGCTGCTAAACTTCGGGAAAGTTTTCAGTCCAATGATTCAGTAAGCATCATTGGATGCAAGAATGCATTCAAACAATCTGTCCAAACAGCGCTAATATAAAGGAAACCAGGCTGATTACATCAGAGATTGCTCACTGGAATTATTCATTAATCATATTCTGTGAGTGTCTCTGAAGAGTGCGAGCCCTCACACGTCACACGCACTGTGTGAAGAACAGACTGAACGGATTGTCAACATATCCCACCGCTGTGTGGCCAGATGATGGCCATTCTTGACTGGATAACCAGTTTCGCTAGTTATTTCACAGCAGTCACTGGTTTAACCAGGTAGATAGATATATATATATATATATATATATATATATATATATATATATTAGGGGGGGAACAGTGCGTGGAAAAAAAACAAAAAAAAAAAATGTATATG
>NW_015505610.1:305064-311178 GCF_001515645.1 Sinocyclocheilus grahami | reverse complement strand
TATAAATTAGGGGTGGAACGGTTCGTGGAAAAAAAGCAAAACAAAACAATGCATCTGTAATATGGTTTGCTATAAATAACATGTAAAACAAACAGGGTTCAGCTAATATGTTTCTGTTGATGGATGCGGATTCTGGCTTCCCAGTACATTACAACAACAGCGATATAAAAAAAAAAAAAAAGTGGACATTTATTCTGTCATCACCCGGGTTCTGATAGCGTGCACGCACAGGTGAGACCTGATCAGCACACGTTGATATCTGTGTTTAAGCTAAACTCATTTAAACTTTGCCAGTTTATACATGTAAGGGCCAGAGGACGCGAGCTAAATGCCCGTCTTGGTAAGCATCCTATAGCAGACATAGCCGGCTGAATCATCCTGGTCCCCTCAGACCCAGGCCACTTCCTCTTTGAACTGTTGTGGTCTGGTTGGCACTACAGAGCACTGAGCATCAAAAAAGGCCAGACATAAGCACAGTTTATTCCCTCAGGCAATCCATCTCACAAACAGATAACTTGATGTATTTATTTTATTAAACATTTATTGTATTAAACATTATTTATTTATTTAACACACATACCACTTTTTACTTTTCCTTGCATTTGTACATAACACACCTGTACACACAAATACCATCTATTGTCTACTTTGTATATTGTGTATTTATTTTTTTAATATTGTTATTAAAAATATACATTTTTTTATTATTTTTATTATCTGTGTCGTGTCTTGTCTTGTCTTGTCACTGTCATTCTGTTTGTGGTGAGGAAGCTTCTGTCACCAAAACAAATTACTCATATGTGTAAACCTGGCAATAAAGCTCTTTCTGATTCTAATTCTGATCTGCTTTCCTCCTTAATTTGAGAGTTTCTTCTCTCCTGCAAGTTAATTAATTGCCATGAATTGTGCCTTTTGATAATTAGGCTTCATTAACACAACACTAATAAATGCCATTGTAAATTGCGCTGCTATGTCACACCCACTTGTTCATTCATCCTATTTTGCCATTACTTTCCTTTTGGAGTCAGGATTGATTGATTGCTTGCAGACAGAGGTATGTTTGTGCATATGTAGCGAATCTGAGTCAGGATTTATATTTTTATACTATTGTTGCTTGCAGACAGAGGTATGTTTGTGCATATGTAGCGAATATGAGTCAGGATTGATATTTTTATACTATTGTTGCTTGCAGACAGAGGTATGTTTGTGCATATGTAGCGAATATGGGTGTTGTTTGTTTTGTAGCATATTCTTGTCTCTCTGTAGTAGTGAAATGATGTTCAGAAGAATGCATTTTATGGTCACAAACCTAAAATGACCATTGAATCATTTAAGATTAGGATATATTGTAATGTTTCACCTGCTTCTCTTTTTAAAGGCACGATGTGTAAGATTTTTTTATGAAAATATCCAAAAACCACTAGAACAGTTTTATATATTTTGCTGACTTATGTACTTACATTACACAGGGATGGATTTCAATTACTTACCAGAAAGCAGCGGAAGCGGTCGACTGTGGCATAATAAAAGCTCTGCTGCTTTCAAGCCGTTTGTCGCACTCGTTCAGCGGCCTCGTTTCGGAAAAGCCTTTAAATTTTAATTCAGTTTTTAAGTCATATTATAAGCTGTGTGCTGCTTGACAAAGATCACTTCACTTTCAACACATCATAAATATGTGTAGGGCTGGTCTGAATACCATTTTTTGAGCTTCGAAGCTTCGGTAGTAATCAACACCGGATATTCGAAGCTTCGGAGGGAGGGGGCTGAACATATTCTTCTCTCTAATAAAGGCAAGATTGCTTGCAGACAGAGGTATGTTTGTGCATATGTAGCGAATATGAGTCAGGATTGATATTTTTATACTATTGTTGCTTGCAGACAGAGGTATGTTTGTGCATATGTAGCGAATATGAGTCAGGATTGATATTTTTATACTATTGTTGCTTGCAGACAGAGGTATGTTTGTGCATATGTAGCGAATATGGGTGTTGTTTGTTTTGTAGCATATTCTTGTCTCTCTGTAGTAGTGAAATGATGTTCAGAAGAATGCATTTTATGGTCACAAACCTAAAATGACCATTGAATCATTTAAGATTAGGATATATTGTAATGTTTCACCTGCTTCTCTTTTTAAAGGCACGATGTGTAAGATTTTTTTATGAAAATATCCAAAAACCACTAGAACAGTTTTATATATTTTGCTGACTTATGTACTTACATTACACAGGGATGGATTTCAATTACTTACCAGAAAGCAGCGGAAGCGGTCGACTGTGGCATAATAAAAGCTCTGCTGCTTTCAAGCCGTTTGTCGCACTCGTTCAGCGGCCTCGTTTCGGAAAAGCCTTTAAATTTTAATTCAGTTTTTAAGTCATATTATAAGCTGTGTGCTGCTTGACAAAGATCACTTCACTTTCAACACATCATAAATATGTGTAGGGCTGGTCTGAATACCATTTTTTGAGCTTCGAAGCTTCGGTAGTAATCAACACCGGATATTCGAAGCTTCGGAGGGAGGGGGCTGAACATATTCTTCTCTCTAATAAAGGCAAGAATCTCTATGTGTGTGTCTGTCTGTTTGCATTTTTATTATGTCGAGAACCGTTCATCCAATCGACTTCACACGTGGCGGGTGTGTTGCTGCGGACCCAAGGGAGGGCAGTGTCGCATTTTGGTGCAATATGGACACACAACACGTTCAGAATGAATTAACTTTTAATAAACTACAGAACAGTGTAAGCCGGAAGTGCCGTGCCTCACACGGGCAGGGCTTATATGCTCCGAGAACGGACACTGCACTAGTGATACAAAACACACAGGTCTGTTAAGAGCAATACTTTTAATATAGACAAATTATTATTAGGCTGGGCTACTGTAACGTTAAGTTTTTTCATGACATATGCCATATTCGCAAGTATTTTCCCAGCAAATGAAGTGCATGTTTTTATCATGTGTAAAATTACTGATTAACATGGCAGATAAAAGCAGCTCGTTTTTGTACACCAACTATATACTATAGGCGTACTACTTACAGAACTCAGGCGATTTTTCAAACTTGATGTGCTGTTGTGGTTGGCCAGTTTCAAATCGCATATTTGGTACACTGCCTTTGTCTTGTCCTCACTCAATTTAAAGTGCTCCCACACAGCAGAGGTCTTCGGCATTTTTGTCTTCTCTTCCAAATGAACTGAATCATGATGTTCACTCATGGGCGATTCATATTCAAGCGCAAATGAGAACCGTTTCGAGGGGGATGCTAGGTGTTCTGGGGGGAAAAAAAAGAAAGAATATTCGAATCTCAAAATTGAAAATCGAATGCCAACCCACCGAACGAATATTCGAATAATCTCATATTCTGGTCCAGCCCTAGATATGTGATGCCCACTTTTCAATGAGTCAACCAATGAAAGTGCCGAAATGCTATTGTTACACCTCTCAATACCCACCGAGAGTTTCAGGATGGATTCAAGCTTGAAGGAGAAGAAAAGGCCTGTGGTTTGGGAGGGAATCAATTTTTTCGCCATGGCTGGTGATTTTCAATGGAATCCCTAAAAGTAATAGAAGAGCATAGAGTATGAGATCTGGATTGAGTGCCAAATGTACTTTTTAGCCCATTACTGAGACAAGTGTATAAGCCCTTGAGGTCTCTCCTTTACATGTGTAAATTTCACTGACTGCAGTTCCCCTTTTGAAGATGAGACAGAGGTCATGTGAGACTTGGAGGCATTTGTCCCACTCCATCACTTAACCCACATCTCACTGTATCTAGTTCAGTGGTCTGAAGTGACTGCATGATCACTACATGATGTCTGACAACTTGAAAACTTAAAAATGATAAGCAATTACATTTAACTATCAATATATTTGACATGCTGCAGGTAAAGCATTTGGCATTCAACCTTGCATGCTGACTAAACGAGACTCAGGCCGAAGGAATATTTGGAGTGCATAATGAATAAAGTAAATTGGATGTGCTGCAGAAACAAAAAGTGCTGTGCGTGACATCCGGAGCAAAATCATCAAGCCTTAGTTTTATGTCATCTACCATTAGCTGAGATGATTTTTCTACCACCTTCTGTGATTGCGAGCCCATTGAGAATACTATTTGTGCTTGTGAGAAGTTCCACAGAGGTTTTTGATTTTAATTGGACCTGTCATGATGTAGTCTGCTCTGAGCGTGATGACATAACTACATGAGATCAGTCAGATTGGCATGTTTGATGCAGAGCAATGTTATCACCTCCCCTTTCATTTCTTACTTCGGTTGCATGCAAATAAGCTCCAGTAGTGGCAGTTCTAGTGAGACCTTCTAACAATTAATATAAAATATGCTAAAAGGAATACATGAAAAGGCTTACGTGAATCGATTTGGACCGCATAATGAAAATATTCTCTCTTTTCTAAAGGTCACATGTTGATTTGTGATGAAAGGGAAGCACAAGCCCATTTTCTCAGCCTAGCAACCGTGGAGATGTTTTGACTGAGTTTAATGGGCCTACTTCAGTGTTGTTTTGCAGTTTTGCAGTTATTATTAGTAAGGCAAAAAATAAATAAATTCCAATCACATTTTTAACTGATCTACAGCCTTCAGGGATGAATTTAAAAAAAAAATTATTTTTGAAGTACAGTGATGACGTGCAGGTGGGAGCTGGGATGCTGGTGATGGATACTTGAGCACATCTGAGATTAGAAAATGCCAGCTACTCTAATACTCATGTTTAACACATAGGGAATGTGGAAATGAGTATGAATGCATGTAAATAGACTTTTGATGGATGGGAATATCAGGCAGCTTTTGGAACAAGATTAGCATGTGACAGAGATGTTGTGTGCTCTCTATCATGTGTACAGTGGGGAATTATGTAGATCCCAGAATACATGGATGTGATAGATGTATCTCTCTCTGCATGTTTAATGAATGAACTTTACACAACATTAAATAGTAAAAACTCTATTTCGTATGCATGGCAGGTTGCAGCCACTATCTTCTTCTCATTTCCATCATGCTGAACATGAACTGGCCAGGACTGACCGCTGTAGGTCATCACCATTCACAATCTAAAATTCTTCCCTGCTAATGCTTCATTGGATAACCTGAAAATGCAGCTATTTTTATTCTCAATTGTACAGTCAGTTAATGACTACTCAGAAGGGTGCACACAAATAAGAAGTGAGCAATGTTTTAATGCACTATTTGGAAAGAGACAATTAATGGGCTTCGGGAGTCAGTGGTTGTGTCACATCATCAAAAATGATAGTTTACGTCATGCTTTACAGATGCAAAATAGCGCTTAGTATTGAGGTGCAATGAGCCCGCTGTATTGCATTAGTTTGATGAATGTGAATTTCGGAAGCCGTGTTTTAATTTGTCACTGACTGCCAGTCTAAATGAGTTACAAATCACAAGTATAAGATGTGACTGAAGTGACATGAGAGATAAGAGTAATCTATTCTCAATGAAATACTCAATGGAAGGACGTTCAGACAAGCGCGTTTGTCTGTGCAGCAGCATTTGCATGCATAGCAGGCTGGTTTGTTTACCTGAGAGTCTTGTTTGTGTTCTCTGACACATAAATCTTTTTTTTCCCCTCAGACTATGATTACGTTAAAGGAGACTGCGAATCTAAGAGATACAAAAAACATAAACGATTAGGGGCATAAATGATATATTAGACAACTATATCAACGACAGACGTGGTACATTATAGAGTGCAACGAATGATTGTTATTTTGAGTTTGTGGGCCTGCCTCTGTAGAGTTGAGAATGCTTCAGTCATTTTCCTCCCGCTGATGTTTGGATGTTGGCTTTATGTCAGTCGTTAGCCACTAAGTGTTATAAAGAGTGCAAGATGAGTTGAGATGAGGTAAGTAAACTAGTACCAGCCTTCAGAAATGTAGGGCTTAGGGATGATGGAGAGAGAGAGAAAAAACATCTAGTTTAAGACATTTGTGCAACATATGCCTTCTTCATCCAGCCTATGTGTTGTATTCATGTTGGTTTTGAAAAAAAACCTTCTTTATGATTTGCAAAAACCCTACATTTAATAACTTTTCATGTGGTGGTACAATCAAGTAAAACTGAAGGATCATTCTTTCTTTCTTTTTTTTTAACAA
>NW_015505610.1:300194-302464 GCF_001515645.1 Sinocyclocheilus grahami | reverse complement strand
ATATATATATATATATATATATAAATTAGGGGTGGAACGGTTCGTGGAAAAAAAGCAAAACAAAACAATGCATCTGTAATATGGTTTGCTATAAATAACATGTAAAACAAACAGGGTTCAGCTAATATGTTTCTGTTGATGGATGCGGATTCTGGCTTCCCAGTACATTACAACAACAGCGATATAAAAAAAAAAAAAAAGTGGACATTTATTCTGTCATCACCCGGGTTCTGATAGCGTGCACGCACAGGTGAGACCTGATCAGCACACGTTGATATCTGTGTTTAAGCTAAACTCATTTAAACTTTGCCAGTTTATACATGTAAGGGCCAGAGGACGCGAGCTAAATGCCCGTCTTGGTAAGCATCCTATAGCAGACATAGCCGGCTGAATCATCCTGGTCCCCTCAGACCCAGGCCACTTCCTCTTTGAACTGTTGTGGTCTGGTTGGCACTACAGAGCACTGAGCATCAAAAAAGGCCAGACATAAGCACAGTTTATTCCCTCAGGCAATCCATCTCACAAACAGATAACTTGATGTATTTATTTTATTAAACATTTATTGTATTAAACATTATTTATTTATTTAACACACATACCACTTTTTACTTTTCCTTGCATTTGTACATAACACACCTGTACACACAAATACCATCTATTGTCTACTTTGTATATTGTGTATTTATTTTTTTAATATTGTTATTAAAAATATACATTTTTTTATTATTTTTATTATCTGTGTCGTGTCTTGTCTTGTCTTGTCACTGTCATTCTGTTTGTGGTGAGGAAGCTTCTGTCACCAAAACAAATTACTCATATGTGTAAACCTGGCAATAAAGCTCTTTCTGATTCTAATTCTGATCTGCTTTCCTCCTTAATTTGAGAGTTTCTTCTCTCCTGCAAGTTAATTAATTGCCATGAATTGTGCCTTTTGATAATTAGGCTTCATTAACACAACACTAATAAATGCCATTGTAAATTGCGCTGCTATGTCACACCCACTTGTTCATTCATCCTATTTTGCCATTACTTTCCTTTTGGAGTCAGGATTGATTGATTGCTTGCAGACAGAGGTATGTTTGTGCATATGTAGCGAATCTGAGTCAGGATTTATATTTTTATACTATTGTTGCTTGCAGACAGAGGTATGTTTGTGCATATGTAGCGAATATGAGTCAGGATTGATATTTTTATACTATTGTTGCTTGCAGACAGAGGTATGTTTGTGCATATGTAGCGAATATGGGTGTTGTTTGTTTTGTAGCATATTCTTGTCTCTCTGTAGTAGTGAAATGATGTTCAGAAGAATGCATTTTATGGTCACAAACCTAAAATGACCATTGAATCATTTAAGATTAGGATATATTGTAATGTTTCACCTGCTTCTCTTTTTAAAGGCACGATGTGTAAGATTTTTTTATGAAAATATCCAAAAACCACTAGAACAGTTTTATATATTTTGCTGACTTATGTACTTACATTACACAGGGATGGATTTCAATTACTTACCAGAAAGCAGCGGAAGCGGTCGACTGTGGCATAATAAAAGCTCTGCTGCTTTCAAGCCGTTTGTCGCACTCGTTCAGCGGCCTCGTTTCGGAAAAGCCTTTAAATTTTAATTCAGTTTTTAAGTCATATTATAAGCTGTGTGCTGCTTGACAAAGATCACTTCACTTTCAACACATCATAAATATGTGTAGGGCTGGTCTGAATACCATTTTTTGAGCTTCGAAGCTTCGGTAGTAATCAACACCGGATATTCGAAGCTTCGGAGGGAGGGGGCTGAACATATTCTTCTCTCTAATAAAGGCAAGAATCTCTATGTGTGTGTCTGTCTGTTTGCATTTTTATTATGTCGAGAACCGTTCATCCAATCGACTTCACACGTGGCGGGTGTGTTGCTGCGGACCCAAGGGAGTGCAGTGTCGCATTTTGGTGCAATATGGACACACAACACGTTCAGAATGAATTAACTTTTAATAAACTACAGAACAGTGTAAGCCGGAAGTGCCGTGCCTCACACGGGCAGGGCTTATATGCTCCGAGAACGGACACTGCACTAGTGATACAAAACACACAGGTCTGTTAAGAGCAATACTTTTAATATAGACAAATTATCATTAGGCTGGGCTACTGTACGTTTTTTATGACTGCCGTATTCACAAGTATTTTCCAAGCAAATTAAGTGCACGTTTTTATCATGTGTAAAATTACTGATTAACATGGCGGATAAAAGCGGCTCGTTTTAAACCAACAATATACTACAGGCT
>NW_015505610.1:264968-296865 GCF_001515645.1 Sinocyclocheilus grahami | reverse complement strand
ATATATATATATATATATATATAAATTAGGGGTGGAACGGTTCGTGGAAAAAAAGCAAAACAAAACAATGCATCTGTAATATGGTTTGCTATAAATAACATGTAAAACAAACAGGGTTCAGCTAATATGTTTCTGTTGATGGATGCGGATTCTGGCTTCCCAGTACATTACAACAACAGCGATATAAAAAAAAAAAAAAAGTGGACATTTATTCTGTCATCACCCGGGTTCTGATAGCGTGCACGCACAGGTGAGACCTGATCAGCACACGTTGATATCTGTGTTTAAGCTAAACTCATTTAAACTTTGCCAGTTTATACATGTAAGGGCCAGAGGACGCGAGCTAAATGCCCGTCTTGGTAAGCATCCTATAGCAGACATAGCCGGCTGAATCATCCTGGTCCCCTCAGACCCAGGCCACTTCCTCTTTGAACTGTTGTGGTCTGGTTGGCACTACAGAGCACTGAGCATCAAAAAAGGCCAGACATAAGCACAGTTTATTCCCTCAGGCAATCCATCTCACAAACAGATAACTTGATGTATTTATTTTATTAAACATTTATTGTATTAAACATTATTTATTTATTTAACACACATACCACTTTTTACTTTTCCTTGCATTTGTACATAACACACCTGTACACACAAATACCATCTATTGTCTACTTTGTATATTGTGTATTTATTTTTTTAATATTGTTATTAAAAATATACATTTTTTTATTATTTTTATTATCTGTGTCGTGTCTTGTCTTGTCTTGTCACTGTCATTCTGTTTGTGGTGAGGAAGCTTCTGTCACCAAAACAAATTACTCATATGTGTAAACCTGGCAATAAAGCTCTTTCTGATTCTAATTCTGATCTGCTTTCCTCCTTAATTTGAGAGTTTCTTCTCTCCTGCAAGTTAATTAATTGCCATGAATTGTGCCTTTAGGCTTCATGGCTTCATTAACACAACACTAATAAATGCCATTGTAAATTGCGCTGCTATGTCACACCCACTTGTTCATTTTTGCCATTATGCCATTACTTTCCTTTTGGAGTCAGGATTGATTGATTGCTTGCAGACAGAGGTATGTTTGTGCATATGTAGCGAATCTGAGTCAGGATTTATATTTTTATACTATTGTTGCTTGCAGACAGAGGTATGTTTGTGCATATGTAGCGAATATGAGTCAGGATTGATATTTTTATACTATTGTTGCTTGCAGACAGAGGTATGTTTGTGCATATGTAGCGAATCTGAGTCAGGATTTATATTTTTATACTATTGTTGCTTGCAGACAGAGGTATGTTTGTGCATATGTAGCGAATATGAGTCAGGATTGATATTTTTATACTATTGTTGCTTGCAGACAGAGGTATGTTTGTGCATATGTAGCGAATATGGGTGTTGTTTGTTTTGTAGCATATTCTTGTCTCTCTGTAGTAGTGAAATGATGTTCAGAAGAATGCATTTTATGGTCACAAACCTAAAATGACCATTGAATCATTTAAGATTAGGATATATTGTAATGTTTCACCTGCTTCTCTTTTTAAAGGCACGATGTGTAAGATTTTTTTATGAAAATATCCAAAAACCACTAGAACAGTTTTATATATTTTGCTGACTTATGTACTTACATTACACAGGGATGGATTTCAATTACTTACCAGAAAGCAGCGGAAGCGGTCGACTGTGGCATAATAAAAGCTCTGCTGCTTTCAAGCCGTTTGTCGCACTCGTTCAGCGGCCTCGTTTCGGAAAAGCCTTTAAATTTTAATTCAGTTTTTAAGTCATATTATAAGCTGTGTGCTGCTTGACAAAGATCACTTCACTTTCAACACATCATAAATATGTGTAGGGCTGGTCTGAATACCATTTTTTGAGCTTCGAAGCTTCGGTAGTAATCAACACCGGATATTCGAAGCTTCGGAGGGAGGGGGCTGAACATATTCTTCTCTCTAATAAAGGCAAGAATCTCTATGTGTGTGTCTGTCTGTTTGCATTTTTATTATGTCGAGAACCGTTCATCCAATCGACTTCACACGTGGCGGGTGTGTTGCTGCGGACCCAAGGGAGTGCAGTGTCGCATTTTGGTGCAATATGGACACACAACACGTTCAGAATGAATTAACTTTTAATAAACTACAGAACAGTGTAAGCCGGAAGTGCCGTGCCTCACACGGGCAGGGCTTATATGCTCCGAGAACGGACACTGCACTAGTGATACAAAACACACAGGTCTGTTAAGAGCAATACTTTTAATATAGACAAATTATTATTAGGCTGGGCTACTGTAACGTTAAGTTTTTTCATGACATATGCCATATTCGCAAGTATTTTCCCAGCAAATGAAGTGCATGTTTTTATCATGTGTAAAATTACTGATTAACATGGCAGATAAAAGCAGCTCGTTTTTGTACACCAACTATATACTATAGGCGTACTACTTACAGAACTCAGGCGATTTTTCAAACTTGATGTGCTGTTGTGGTTGGCCAGTTTCAAATCGCATATTTGGTACACTGCCTTTGTCTTGTCCTCACTCAATTTAAAGTGCTCCCACACAGCAGAGGTCTTCGGCATTTTTGTCTTCTCTTCCAAATGAACTGAATCATGATGTTCACTCATGGGCGATTCATATTCAAGCGCAAATGAGAACCGTTTCGAGGGGGATGCTAGGTGTTCTGGGGGGAAAAAAAAGAAAGAATATTCGAATCTCAAAATTGAAAATCGAATGCCAACCCACCGAACGAATATTCGAATAATCTCATATTCTGGTCCAGCCCTAGATATGTGATGCCCACTTTTCAATGAGTCAACCAATGAAAGTGCCGAAATGCTATTGTTACACCTCTCAATACCCACCGAGAGTTTCAGGATGGATTCAAGCTTGAAGGAGAAGAAAAGGCCTGTGGTTTGGGAGGGAATCAATTTTTTCGCCATGGCTGGTGATTTTCAATGGAATCCCTAAAAGTAATAGAAGAGCATAGAGTATGAGATCTGGATTGAGTGCCAAATGTACTTTTTAGCCCATTACTGAGACAAGTGTATAAGCCCTTGAGGTCTCTCCTTTACATGTGTAAATTTCACTGACTGCAGTTCCCCTTTTGAAGATGAGACAGAGGTCATGTGAGACTTGGAGGCATTTGTCCCACTCCATCACTTAACCCACATCTCACAGTATCTAGTTCAGTGGTCTGAAGTGACTACAGTCATGATGTCTGACAACTAGAAAACAGAAATTATTAGCAATTACCTATATATATCAATATCTTTTAATATCTTTTTACATGCTAGAGTAGTTATTTTAGGTAAAACATTGGCATTCAAGATTGCACCCTGACTGAGACTCCGACCGAAGGAATAGATGGTGTGCATAATGAATACAGTAGAATTGATGTGCTGCAGAAACAAAATGTGCTGTGCTTGGCATCCAGAGCAAAATCATCCAGCCTTGGTTTTATGTCACCTTCCATTAGATGAGATGATTTTTCTACCAGCTTCTGTGATTGAGAGCCCATTGAGAATAATATTTGTGCTTGTGAGAAGTTCCACAGAGGTTTTTGATTTTAATTGGACCTGTCATGATGTAGTCTGCTCTGAGCGTGATGACATAACTACATGAGATCAGTCAGATTGGCATGTTTGATGCAGAGCAATGTTATCACCTCCCCTTTCATTTCTTACTTCGGTTGCATGCAAATAAGCTCCAGTAGTGGCAGTTCTAGTGAGACCTTCTAACAATTAATATAAAATATGCTAAAAGGAATACATGAAAAGGCTTACGTGAATCGATTTGGACCGCATAATGAAAATATTCTCTCTTTTCTAAAGGTCACATGTTGATTTGTGATGAAAGGGAAGCACAAGCCCATTTTCTCAGCCTAGCAACCGTGGAGATGTTTTGACTGAGTTTAATGGGCCTACTTCAGTGTTGTTTTGCAGTTTTGCAGTTATTATTAGTAAGGCAAAAAATAAATAAATTCCAATCACATTTTTAACTGATCTACAGCCTTCAGGGATGAATTTAAAAAAAAAAATATTTTTGAAGTACAGTGATGACGTGCAGGTGGGAGCTGGGATGCTGGTGATGGATACTTGAGCACATCTGAGATTAGAAAATGCCAGCTACTCTAATACTCATGTTTAACACATAGGGAATGTGGAAATGAGTATGAATGCATGTAAATAGACTTTTGATGGAGTCTGTTTGCATTTTTATTATGTCGAGAACCGTTCATCCAATCGACTTCACACGTGGCGGGTGTGTTGCTGCGGACCCAAGGGAGTGCAGTGTCGCATTTTGGTGCAATATGGACACACAACACGTTCAGAATGAATTAACTTTTAATAAACTACAGAACAGTGTAAGCCGGAAGTGCCGTGCCTCACACGGGCAGGGCTTATATGCTCCGAGAACGGACACTGCACTAGTGATACAAAACACACAGGTCTGTTAAGAGCAATACTTTTAATATAGACAAATTATTATTAGGCTGGGCTACTGTAACGTTAAGTTTTTTCATGACATATGCCATATTCGCAAGTATTTTCCCAGCAAATGAAGTGCATGTTTTTATCATGTGTAAAATTACTGATTAACATGGCAGATAAAAGCAGCTCGTTTTTGTACACCAACTATATACTATAGGCGTACTACTTACAGAACTCAGGCGATTTTTCAAACTTGATGTGCTGTTGTGGTTGGCCAGTTTCAAATCGCATATTTGGTACACTGCCTTTGTCTTGTCCTCACTCAATTTAAAGTGCTCCCACACAGCAGAAAGGAATACATGAAAAGGCTTACGGGAATCGATTTGGACCGCATAATGAAAATATTCTCTCTTTTCTAAAGGTCACATGTTGATTTGTGATGAAAGGGAAGCACAAGCCCATTTTCTCAGCCTAGCAACCGTGGAGATGTTTTGACTGAGTTTAATGGGCCTACTTCAGTGTTGTTTTGCAGTTTTGCAGTTATTATTAGTAAGGCAAAAAATAAATAAATTCCAATCACATTTTTAACTGATCTACAGCCTTCAGGGATGAATTTAAAAAAAAAAATATTTTTGAAGTACAGTGATGACGTGCAGGTGGGAGCTGGGATGCTGGTGATGGATACTTGAGCACATCTGAGATTAGAAAATGCCAGCTACTCTAATACTCATGTTTAACACATAGGGAATGTGGAAATGAGTATGAATGCATGTAAATAGACTTTTGATGGATGGGAATATCAGGCAGCTTTTGGAACAAGATTAGCATGTGACAGAGATGTTGTGTGCTCTCTATCATGTGTACAGTGGGGAATTATGTAGATCCCAGAATACATGGATGTGATAGATGTATCTCTCTCTGCATGTTTAATGAATGAACTTTACACAACATTAAATAGTAAAAACTCTATTTCGTATGCATGGCAGGTTGCAGCCACTATCTTCTTCTCATTTCCATCATGCTGAACATGAACTGGCCAGGACTGACCGCTGTAGGTCATCACCATTCACAATCTAAAATTCTTCCCTGCTAATGCTTCATTGGATAACCTGAAAATGCAGCTATTTTTATTCTCAATTGTACAGTCAGTTAATGACTACTCAGAAGGGTGCACACAAATAAGAAGTGAGCAATGTTTTAATGCACTATTTGGAAAGAGACAATTAATGGGCTTCGGGAGTCAGTGGTTGTGTCACATCATCAAAAATGATAGTTTACGTCATGCTTTACAGATGCAAAATAGCGCTTAGTATTGAGGTGCAATGAGCCCGCTGTATTGCATTAGTTTGATGAATGTGAATTTCGGAAGCCGTGTTTTAATTTGTCACTGACTGCCAGTCTAAATGAGTTACAAATCACAAGTATAAGATGTGACTGAAGTGACATGAGAGATAAGAGTAATCTATTCTCAATGAAATACTCAATGGAAGGACGTTCAGACAAGCGCGTTTGTCTGTGCAGCAGCATTTGCATGCATAGCAGGCTGGTTTGTTTACCTGAGAGTCTTGTTTGTGTTCTCTGACACATAAATCTTTTTTTTCCCCTCAGACTATGATTACGTTAAAGGAGACTGCGAATCTAAGAGATACAAAAAACATAAACGATTAGGGGCATAAATGATATATTAGACAACTATATCAACGACAGACGTGGTACATTATAGAGTGCAACGAATGATTGTTATTTTGAGTTTGTGGGCCTGCCTCTGTAGAGTTGAGAATGCTTCAGTCATTTTCCTCCCGCTGATGTTTGGATGTTGGCTTTATGTCAGTCGTTAGCCACTAAGTGTTATAAAGAGTGCAAGATGAGTTGAGATGAGGTAAGTAAACTAGTACCAGCCTTCAGAAATGTAGGGCTTAGGGATGATGGAGAGAGAGAGAAAAAACATCTAGTTTAAGACATTTGTGCAACATATGCCTTCTTCATCCAGCCTATGTGTTGTATTCATGTTGGTTTTGAAAAAAAACCTTCTTTATGATTTGCAAAAACCCTACATTTAATAACTTTTCATGTGGTGGTACAATCAAGTAAAACTGAAGGATCATTCTTACTTTCTTTTTTTTTAACAATGCTTCATTGCATTATATATAGGTATGTATATATATATATATATATATATATATATGTAATTGAATTTTAATGCAGAAATAAAAATATGCTCATTATAGAAGAGATGTATTCAACTTATTACATTTGCATAGTTGCATGATATATTTGTATATGTAGAATAAACATAATTAATAACAAGTCGTTGACCAAGTTCACTTAAATAAATAAATTGCTGGTGACTGACTGGTATAAAGCAGATGTACTAGACTTTGGAGAGCTGGACACAGTCTGCTGGGCTTTTTGTTGAAAGGCACATGCCGGCCACAATGGATACCGACAGACACTTCCACCATAACCTCAGCTTTATCCCAGCTGGCTGGAGCAGGTTGGGATGAGATTGACAGCTCTCCCTCCCTTAACTCCCTTACTTTTCAAACTCCCTTCTCACTGATGCCTGGCAGCTAGGTGAGGTCTTCCCCTCAGTGCACTTCGGCTCTCTCCACCTCAGGGCTGAAGGAAAAACACTTTCCAAGCCTTCCTGAGAAAGCAGTCTCCTCTCTTTCTGTCAGAAGAGGTATCACTCTTAAATGCCTCAGCTGAATGCATTTCCTCCTCACATGTCAGCAGGTATTAAAAAGCAGTGTTGAAATAATTGATCCTGTCCCATTGGGAGGCCATTATATTCCCGGTGCCCACTTGTAGCAGTGACAGCCGCTATATGATGCGTATGCACACAAACACACATGCAATCAGGCACAAAAACACCCACTCGCTCTCAAAACACAAACGTATGCCTACAGACTCACATACGCTGGCATTTTTCAGCATTCGTTTCGGTTGTTGGAAAACATGCAGTGTCACTGCAGAATGGATGTTTTCGCTATTTTTCGCTGGCAATGCAACCATCTCCAGTAATGCTGAAAAAATCTACCCCAAAGTAACATGTAGTATAAATGGAAATCAGGTCTGGATCAAGGGGCTTCTCCCAAAGGGGATGCAGACAATAGAAGGATGGTTATTTACCTTGCATTAGGCCTAGCATAATGTAAAACACAGTGGCTGGAGGCTAGCGCATGTTCTGTTGATAAAGAAGTGAGTTATAGAAGAGGGAATAACAAACATTTTGGATCAGTAGGTTACAGGAATAATTTAACATAAGCAAATGGGCCTGCAAAACACAAATACATACACTACTGGAGAGTTCTTTAAAACAAACAGCCAGTCTATCTATCTATCCTTGCCGCTGTCGCCTCTGGCTTGCTTAGTTGGGGACACTTCATTTCCAGCGTTATCGTTGACATGATTGCAAAGATATTATTTAAACTGAACTGAGCTGGATGTTGACATCACTGAATTCAATGATGAACTGTCTTTAACTGAAAAATTAGTGTTTACTATTGTCATTTTGCATTATTGACACTATTTTCCTAATTAATGCTGTTCAGTTGCTTTGTCACAATCTGTATTGTTAAAAGCGCTATATAAATAAAGGTGACTTGACTTGACTTGACTCTATCTTTTATGCATGGCTACATGTGTTAAACATTTCATTCTCTGTCATTTTCTCCAAAGCAAATATGAATGTAATCTTACAAGAAAGCGAACAATATGGCCAACTATTCTAAACAAATAATATCTAATGGAATGTTGTCATGCATTTTTTTCTCTTCCCAACAGATGGTGGATCATTGCTGAACTAGCACACATGCATAAATCTCTCTTCCCTTCTCTTCTGCTTAAAATAAAGGATATTTCCTGCTATGTTGAAATCTGCAATCCATCAATGAGCTCAGCATCTCATGTGATCTCAATCTGTTTGGGCGCGAGGGGAGAGGGAACTCTTTTTGCTATGTGGATGGTTACACATCATTGAATTGATTTGAGGGTTGGTGTGCGCTCCACCCGTTGTTAAAGATCTGAGATCATGTTGTAGCTTCATTCCCCGTCAGCACACTAAGCACTTTGAACCCTGAGTGCATAGCCCCACTTTGATCTGAAGCCACTCAACTGATGCTTCATCAATAACTGCCGTTTTGTAAACCTGGTGTGAAGAATGAGGACAAGCTGAACTTATAAACTGAATATATGCTAGAATATATGCCCCTGCTCTCCCTCCACTCACCATTATGGACAGCACTGTGACTGCAGTGGAGTCATTCAGGTTCCTGGGCACCACTATCTCTCAGGACCTGGAGTGGGACACTCACATAGACTCCATTGTTAAAAAGGCCCAGCAGAGGTTGTACTCCCTTCGCCAGCTGAGGAAGTTCAACCTGTCACAGGAGCTGCTGAAACTGTTCTACTCCGCCATCATTGAATCTGTCCTCTGCACTTCTATAACTGTCTGGTTCAGCACAGCTACCAAATCTGACCTCAGAAGACTACAGAGGGTAGTCCGGACTGCTGAGCGAATCATTGGTATATATATATATATATATATATATACAGTATGTGTAGTGTTAGAGTATAGGTAAATTGAAATTCCTTTAGAAATCCCTAGTCCAGTGAACAACTTTTTTAGATAGATAGATAGATCATT
The DNA here is from genome assembly GCF_001515645.1 of Sinocyclocheilus grahami. NCBI lineage: Eukaryota > Metazoa > Chordata > Actinopteri > Cypriniformes > Cyprinidae > Sinocyclocheilus > Sinocyclocheilus grahami. Next base: position 287,797 of record NW_015505610.1, on the reverse strand, counting down.
ACATTGATCAAAAGTGACAATAATGACATTTATAAATTATATAATGTTACAAAAAAATCATTTTCAAATAAATAAATGTTCTCATGATTCATCAAATCATGAAATGTATCACTTTTTACACCACAACAGTAAGAAGCTGTTTTTAGCATTGATAATAATAATAATAATAATAATAATAATAATAATAATAATAATAAATGTTTCTTGAGGATCAAATCAGCATATTACAATGATTGCTGAAGGTTCATGTGACACTGAAGACTGGAGCAATGGCTGCTGAAAATTCAGCTTTGCCATCACAGGAATACATTTTCTAAATATTTCATATATTTTAAATCTATTAAAATTGAAAGCAGTTATTTTGAATTTACCATAATATTTCACAATGTTTAATGAAAAAAGTGGTACAGCTGTGCATTTGGTGTTTTCCCACTTTCTCCAGCAATGTTAATTTTATACTAAACCATACTTATGTATGTTTATAAACAATTATATATTATTATATGTTAGAGTAGTACTGTACACTGAATGGTCAAAATAGTTTTCAAAAGTCTGACACCTGAGGGTTACTGTAAATACAAATTGTTTTTTTTCTTTTAGGAGTAACAAGCACAACAAGATCAGTCGTTTTGCTTCTATCTTATAAAACTTAGAGGATTGTTGCCTCACAGTTTCTATAGCTGATTCTTTCTTAGAATATACCTGCAAACCCTACCTCTGAAACTGAGCCTTTTACACAAAGGTAAATTGATTTCCTCTAGGCGAAGACAGGATAAAGACTGACCTTCCAGGCTTTTAGGCATGGCAGAAAAATGTAGATTCATGTCTGTGGTATGGTGGAGCTCAATAAGTCGAACTGTGTTATCTCTGCCTTGAGATGTGAAGATGCTGTCATAGCTTGAGTAAACTATTTGTGTTCCTCCTTTCTGCCATAACTGCAGCTAGATGAATAAAGACATCCCATATTCCCATCGTGGAGGGGCCAGATAAATGGGAAAAGCAGCCAGTGACAGTTGTAATCTGTTAAAACCTCTGGTCAGCAACTCCCTGCCTCATTTGCTGTAAAAGGGTTTTGCTGATCCCTCGCAGTGGCAGAAGGCTGTATTAACACTGTGGACATATGTCCACACAAACACAGAGCAAAATTAAACACAACCTTCCCTTGTCCTTTATTGCTTTTCAGCCATGGCATGTAAACATGGCAATGCAAACACATCAGTATGTAAGAAGAATTTCCCTCGATGTAGAGGCTTTTAAATTGGTATTTTTAAGTGAAAGTTAAAGAGAAAACTAGATCCCTGGACAGGATTGTTTGGGTTGTGCATTGTTCAATCAATTTTTGTAGATGATTGTAGATTTGTATTCTTAAAGCTCTTTCTAATTCTTATTCTTATTCTGATTCTTGAGATAATAATAATAATAATAATAATAATAATAATAATAATAATAATAATAATAATAATAATAATAATAATAATAATAATAATAATAATAATAATAATAATAATAATAATAATAATAATAATAATAATAATAATAATAATAATAATAATAATAATAATAATAATAATAATAATAATAATAATAATAAATGTTTCTTGAGGATCAAATCAGCATATTACAATGATTGCTGAAGGTTCATGTGACACTGAAGACTGGAGCAATGGCTGCTGAAAATTCAGCTTTGCCATCACAGGAATACATTTTCTAAATATTTCATATATTTTAAATCTATTAAAATTGAAAGCAGTTATTTTGAATTTACCATAATATTTCACAATGTTTAATGAAAAAAGTGGTACAGCTGTGCATTTGGTGTTTTCCCACTTTCTCCAGCAATGTTAATTTTATACTAAACCATACTTATGTATGTTTATAAACAATTATATATTATTATATGTTAGAGTAGTACTGTACACTGAATGGTCAAAATAGTTTTCAAAAGTCTGACACCTGAGGGTTACTGTAAATACAAATTGTTTTTTTTCTTTTAGGAGTAACAAGCACAACAAGATCAGTCGTTTTGCTTCTATCTTATAAAACTTAGAGGATTGTTGCCTCACAGTTTCTATAGCTGATTCTTTCTTAGAATATACCTGCAAACCCTACCTCTGAAACTGAGCCTTTTACACAAAGGTAAATTGATTTCCTCTAGGCGAAGACAGGATAAAGACTGACCTTCCAGGCTTTTAGGCATGGCAGAAAAATGTAGATTCATGTCTGTGGTATGGTGGAGCTCAATAAGTCGAACTGTGTTATCTCTGCCTTGAGATGTGAAGATGCTGTCATAGCTTGAGTAAACTATTTGTGTTCCTCCTTTCTGCCATAACTGCAGCTAGATGAATAAAGACATCCCATATTCCCATCGTGGAGGGGCCAGATAAATGGGAAAAGCAGCCAGTGACAGTTGTAATCTGTTAAAACCTCTGGTCAGCAACTCCCTGCCTCATTTGCTGTAAAAGGGTTTTGCTGATCCCTCGCAGTGGCAGAAGGCTGTATTAACACTGTGGACATATGTCCACACAAACACAGAGCAAAATTAAACACAACCTTCCCTTGTCCTTTATTGCTTTTCAGCCATGGCATGTAAACATGGCAATGCAAACACATCAGTATGTAAGAAGAATTTCCCTCGATGTAGAGGCTTTTAAATTGGTATTTTTAAGTGAAAGTTAAAGAGAAAACTAGATCCCTGGACAGGATTGTTTGGGTTGTGCATTGTTCAATCAATTTTTGTAGATGATTGTAGATTTGTATTCTTAAAGCTCTTTCTAATTCTTATTCTTATTCTGATTCTTGAGGATAAAGGAACTAACTAGTTTTACTCGGAATTGCACACACACATACACACACACACAGGTTTGCTTTTAAGGTTTATGGGGACTCTCCATAGGCATAATGGTTTTTATACTGTACAAACCGTATTTTCTATTGCCCTACACCAACGCTACCCATAAACCTACCCCTCACAGGAAACTTTCTGCAATTTTAGATTTTCAAAAAACTAATTCTGAATTATTTATAAGCCTTTTGAATTACGGGGACACTAAAAATGTCCTCATAAATCACCTTCTCGTTGTAATACCTATGTCATACCCATGTTATTATACAAATTTGTGTCCTCATAAACCACATGCACACACACACACCCACACACACATATACTGGTATATAGTGTTTATGAGGACAGCATGTAACCATCATGGTTTAGAGGGACACCCCTTTCCTAACATCTTACAAATGAAACCAATATATTTAACAATGTTATATGGCCTCTTTAGGATACATCTCACTTAAAAGTGTTGTTTCTACCATACAATCATGGACATGTAACAACTGATTTTTCACAGGCTTACAGGGTCCAATGATTTATGGTTTGTTGGGACATGCAGGTTTACCGAGACTGTTTTTATAAAACACACAAACACAAAAAGTGGTTTACAAGGTCTAACATGGTTTACTAAGAACACACACACACGACAACTGTTGTACTCTCTATACTAAGCAGTGTGTAGAAGACACTTGAATGTTAAAAAAAAATTCTGATGAAATAGATCTAGATCCGATGAAATGAAGAAAATTAAGGTTCTTTCATAATTTACTCACTCTCATGTCGATCTAAACCTTTATGACTTTATTTTTATTTTTTTCTGTGGAACACAAAAGCAGATATTTTGAAGATTGTGTCAACTGTTTTTCTCCATTTAGTGGAAGTCTAATGGGCAATATACAGTGAGATATTCTTTAAAATATCTGCTTTTGTGTTCTGCAGAAGACAGCAAGGTCACAAGGATTTGGATCGACATGAGGGTGAGTAAAATATATCAGAATTTAAATTTTTGAGTGAATTAAGGCACATGTCATTGTGAGTTTAGTAGACACAGTCTGATTTTCAGTGTTAGTTGTGTAACCCTACACTCCTTGATGATTGTGTGAATGTGTTAACCCTCTACCCACTCTCCTGGAGAGCCGATTTACTCTCTATGTGCCTACAACACCTCCAAATACTGTTTAGGAGTCTGTGTCAGGGCAGGTTCACATTGTTGCTACGACCCATCTTATCATGTTAGAACCTGGTAGGCTACAATAGCTCGGTCAGCCAGAAATTCCCTCTGAAAAACTGAATCCCTTTTTGTCTACTCCTTATCTTTCTCTCTTTTTCAGTTTGCACATTTGCATAAAATCTTTTTTTTTCAGAGTTCCTACCTGTGAACTCTGCACATGCTTACTTTATATAGCTTTTGTCTGTTCTGTGATTAGATTGACTGACTGCTTTAAACTTGAGTTTGCGCATACTGAACGCCATGTTCTATGTGGGACACCTGCACTTTGTCCTACATGTAACGTACTGCAATGTGGGACTTCTTGTCTGGTGTGCTTCCCTGTCTATGCCCCTCCCCTCCTCTTTCAGAAGCAATTTTGAGTATAACATGCATGTCATGCATAACTAGGACATTATTTGCAATTAAGGCATTAACCACATTCATATACTAATTGTCTTGGAACAACTAATTGTTTAATGATTCTCTCAGTCAATTTTGCAACAACTGTTAAATCAACACATTATTGTAATAGTATAAACCTGAATGGATATGGCCTGTAATGTATATTACCATCTGTCTACACAAATAAAGCTATTGTCATGATTAAAACAGCTGCTTCTACTTTCTTATTGCTAGTAAGTGGTCTGTGATTTAAGAGACAGTGTATTGTCTCTTTCTCTCTCTCTTTCTCTCTCACTCTTACTCTCTTAATTTCAGATCTTTCTGATATTACACTGAGTTGCCAAATTCCTAGTAGTGGCATCTCTTTTTATGAACATTGGATGAAGCAGCAGGAAGCTTTAAGTTTAGAGCCATGTGAATCAAGTTAATTATTTTGCTAAAAGATAATTTTTATGATGGATTTAAATATTAGACATTCCACCAAGTGAGTCATTAGAACTACATTTATACATTTTTGTAAAGAATTTGACTGTTTTATTGTTTGATTATTATCAATGATGAAATACTTTCATCAGTTTATTTTCCTCCTAGAAGGTCATCAAATGAACAAGACCACAAGGCTGGGAAATGATATATAAAGGTGTGAGAGTTTGTGCAAAATTTAAAAGAGGCAGATTGACACTTATTTGATTGCCTTTCAATAGCTGATGGGTTTCTGCACAACCGACCGGCTCACCCTCCTATGCTCCAATGAGCAGGTCAGAATCAAAATGCATGAGATCTATATTTCTTCACTGCAAACAACCCTTGAAAAACACTTTTCACATCAACAGGCTCTGGAAGGACATGTCATACACACTCAGACTATTAGATAGATAGAAAGAGTGCATATTTCTCAAGCCACTTTAAAAATGTATAATCAGTATGGAGTGATTATGACAATAACTTCCTTGAAAGAGATGTTAAGTTCATAATGCATGACATTCATATAACTTAAATAGTATACTTCTTACTTTGCATACTTGCATGTACATAATTGCTTGTGCTAATTAGAACTGTAAGTTAATGTGACTTAACTGATAGAGCCTTGTCATACAAGTTTGCCAGATCTCCTCTATCATAAGTTTGGCACATGCTGTATGATGTTTATGGTCTTTTATGGTTATTGCTTGTCAGACTGTACGATATGATCCCAGTTAGATCTAGGTTAAAAGCCATGGCACACTGTGTGACATCAACTGCCTTTTATCAGACTGATAAACACATCGTTGCCAAGTCTTTGGTCCTAATCGTCCTGTTGACAGGAAGAGTGTCAGTGCACGACTATACTTTAGACTACATTTTAGAGTCCAAAGAAATTGTAAAATTCTCAATTCCACAGCAGAATACTAAGGTAGACTAACTCATATGAATAAGAAATAGCCTGTTGCCACTTTAAGAATCACACTGATCCAATGTACTGTTAGGCACATATTTTCATTCTCAACTGTTTACGTTTACTTAAGACATAACCAATTTTGTTTATGTAGGAGCGAAAGCAGAATGGGACGCAATAATAATTTTATCTCGATTGTTGTATTTTCATAATCGTTGGAGGCCAAAATCGAAACAAAAATTTCGATTAATAGCACAGCTCTAATCACAATCAAAAAAGGCGATTAAAGCTGCCTTAAAACTGTGCATGCATGTAATACGTTTTATATGAGTCACATTTAAGAACATGTCTCTGAAATGGTTTTCAAAATGGTCCTGGAGCAGCCCAGCACTGTCTCACTCATCTAACACAACTCGTCAGCTCATTAATAGAGACTAATAGAGAAAATATGATGTGTGTCAGATCCGCGTCACGTTCAGCAGCGGCAACTCTTAAAGAAATAGCAGCCAAAATAACCTAATAACCAGCTGCTGTGATGTCTATTAATCAATGGACAAAGACAAAAAAGAGGAAAAAATAACTTTTATAGCTTTAAGGATTCATCTATATTTAATTTAGAATTTAGTGTTTGATTACTTCAATTTCAATTTCTGTATATTTCTGCTGAAGTGCACAGATAAATATGACATTTATTATAATGGGTTTATGTGAAGATTGTTTTAAGTTCACTTAAATTATAAGTTATTTTTTAAAGTCTAACAAATGTTAAAATTGATAGCTCTCAATCATACTGTAATGCTGAATCGCTATAGTCAATGGCTAAATATTAGGTGGGGGAAGGGGGGCAATTTTAAAGATAAATCAGTATTGGTATCATTGATACTGGCCTTCAGTCATAAAAAAAGATGCCATTAAACAAATATTAAAAATATACTGTCTTTATGTTGTTTGTACATTAATTTGAAGATTGAATGTGAAATTATTGCAATATAAAAGTATATTTAAAAACTTTAATATTAGGTGGGATTAATTAGTACCTCGTCTTCACTGATCTGAATTGCAGGTGTGGGGGAGAGGGGGGTTGCCGGAGGTGTGAATGGTTGTGTGGAGAGGTGTTCATGGCAGGTGTGGGGTGTCTTTTCAAACCTGCAGTAGAACTCGGTCAGATCGTCTGCTAGCTGTTGATTCACCGCAGTGCTGGGGGATGGTGACTTGTAATTGGTGATTTCTTTTAGACTTTTCCACACTGATGCGGAGTCAGTGGAAGATAATTTAATCCTTATTTTTTCGGAATAATTCCTCTTTGCCACTCTGATCTCCTTTTCCAGTGTGTATTTAGCCTGTTTATACAAGACATTATCCCCCTTCCTGTGAGCATCTTCTTTGGCCTGACGGAGCTGTCTGAGTTTTGCAGTGAACCATGGTTTGTCGTTGTTGTAGGTTAAATGAGTCCTGGTAGGAATGCACATATCTTCACAGAAACTGATATAAGATGTTACAGTCTCTGTGAGCTCGTCCAGATCGGTGGCAGCAGCTTCAAAGACGCTCCAATCAGTGAGGTCAAAACAAGCTTGTAAATCCTGCTCTGCTTCATTAGTCCATCTTTTTACGGTCCTTAATACGGGTTTAGCTGATTTCAGTTTCTGCCTTGTAGCGTCTGCGTAGAATCATGCATTTGTGTCTCTGGTGGGACATGTGATGTGCTGTCTGTATTTTGGCAGTCCAGGGAGTGATTCGGCATTCCACTTTCAACTGGTTAGTTTCTTTGGAAATGAAAGGAACACAAAGCACAATATATAGGCTAGTAATAAAAACGTAGCGGGACATTTGTGTCTATTGTTAGCTGCACAATGTTGACTTGGCCATAATACCTGCAGACTGCAGCCAATGGAAATCAGATTGTGAAAGCAGACTGTGGAATGTGTAAATGTGTAAATGATGTGGCTTTTGCAGAAAATCTGAACATCTTAGTTTAGAGGAAACATGAAATAAGATTAATGTTATTATAGATTATAAAGGCTTTTATAATTATCTGAAAGGTCATCTAATACATGCACACACACGCACGCACACACACACACACACACATATATATATATAGAACCATAGCATCCTGAAGAACCCTTTTATGCTGAAATGATTATTTGTGTTAGAGTTTAGGGTCCTTTATTCCTGCTTTTTTTGCTTTTCAAATCAGTTACTGTTGAAGCACCTCGTTACTGATTTTATGGAGCTCAGTGATCCAGCTGCACAGACTGTCAACACACTCTCAACAGGTAAATGATTACATTTAAATACAAATTTATGTTTAAAACTGTAACTGGTTTCCAAACAAACATGTTCTTTTCTATTTAAATTTTTCGGTCATGTCATTTTGAGCAGCTCTGTTAATAATAATAATAATAATTCATAACATTTATATAGCGCTTTCCTAGGCACTCAAAGCGCTTTACATTGTCAGGGGGTATCTCCTCATCCACCACCATGCGTTCAGTTGAGGATACTTCTCTCCTCGTCTCCACTAAGTAGTAACAAGGACATTGAATGTATAATCCATAAAAAAATACAAAACAAATATATATATATATATTTTGTGTGCTACTTTTGGCCTTCATGGACATAATTGTTTTTACATAAACAAATGGGCACACTGTAACTCAATTGTGCATTTCAGATGCATCACTACCTCATCATCTTTAGAGAGAAACTGCTGTCACACCAGAATGATGGACTTAAAGGCATCATAGAGGATTGTGAAGATATTTCACTGGAACTTGGTCTTCATCACATCTATTTTTTTGTTTTTATTTTGTGTTTTTATTTAATGTATTTATTCATGTTCAATGTCAATTGTCATTTATTAATGTATTCAGCTAATAACTGTTGTTAAGAGCACTGGCATTTTTTGCTACAGAAACCCTATTTTTATTTTAAAAAATGTCTTCATTGTGAAATGCTCTGAGCAAAGCATTTGAACTACGACAAGAGAAATGTTTTCTGTTCTTCGAAATTGGTCTCAGACAGCAAAATCATGGCCAAAATCATGCTGTGTGAACCCAGCTTTAGAGGAATCTATCTTAGAGCACCGTTTACTCATCTTGTATCCCATGAGCTCATTTCATTGTGAATTGTGTCTTCTATTCTGGCTTGTTGACAGTAACAGCTAACGAGGGAGCTAATGTAATTAACTGTCATGGCTAACCTTGTGTTAAAGTGTGCTCATCAATCCCCACTCGATGGATGTCAGTGTTGGATACATTCCTGCCTGGTCTTTATGAAAACACATTGTCAATTAATCACAGTGAGGAACGCTTTCACAAATCCTTCACCTGTTCATTTCTGAAGGCTTAGTCGATAATGAGCTGCAAACCACTGTGTTAAGAATTTGATCGCTCTTCAAATGACCTTTGCCCAATGGGAATCTGCTTACTGTGCCACAGGATGCGGTAAAATCCACTAAACTGGAGCAGAGAGTTTTGATGATCAATAGATTGATTAGTAGGTCAGGTAATTACCAGCCACTTTCAATCAATGTGTGACTCCTATCTCTTCCCCTTTTTTGTCAGACCTCTTCCGAAATCAGAGCAATAAACATGCCATGACTAAGGCTAAATAGCAGTGTGTCTAATTGTTCGACGTATAATGCTGTTGTGCATACAATGTGTGTAGTGTACAGTTGCACAGAATCGAGTTGTCTCTGGGCATTTAATTTCTGATCACAGAGCACTTCAATGCAGATTTACAGCACAGTGTAAGTGTAAAATTATGTAACGCAATGGCACTTGTTCACTACACTTGCTAAAAATATGAGACCAAACTGATGATCTTACTGCTGATTCATGCTGAAAATTATGCAACGCTAAAAACAGATCTGTTCTGGATTTTTTCCCTCTTTTCTTTTGTCTTTTTTCACCCCAGGCTCATCTATTAAAGATAACAAAAGGATGTTTATTTTGCACATTGTCCAGACAGGCATGTGAAGCCTCTAATTAGCGATTCTCTCCGCAGCCAGTAAATTATTAATATTCCAATTTATGGCAAAATATTGAAATGCATGCCTGAGAGATCATGGCTGAGCGTGTGACAGATTTTGATTCATGGCTGCGGGGTGACAGCCAAAGGGCTGTGACCTGAAAGGGAAGTTGAGCTTAATGATTCAAACTCAGACTGCAGAGGGTTGTAAACAGATCTGATGATGTCTTTGGTGTGGGGCAAATGGTTTAAGGTGCTTTATTTGCTTCCTGGATTTGTCTGTAGTTTGGTCTTTTGGGACCATTATATCAGTGCTAGGCTGGATTTGCAATTGTGGAACAAAGGCTCCAGATTAGAGATTCAATCATGTACATTTTCTATTTAAAATAAGTACCATGGTTTCTAAAAACAGCAGTTTTATCCTGGCTGCATATCCATGACATTCAGTGTAAATCAATTTTTGACCTATACTTCATTTGTAGAAATGTTTTTGCTCAGACTATTTAAATAGTCATTTAATTTTGGGTTTATTTTATTGGTTAATATGCATCATGTGACTTAGGTTAGAGGTCATGGCAGCCATCTTAGATTTCACTTCACAACAGCTGCAGTAGATGTCTCCCTGATAAAAGCTATATTCTTGTTATTTCGTGCCAGAGGCCATTATCTGTAAGTTAAATTGTTTATTGAATTTCATTTGTTAAAAAAATAAGTAATTAATGCCATTTAGGAAAAAAACTAATTTTAATTTATAAATATTAATGCTAGATTGTGTGTTCTCTCCCCAAAGCTACTTTTATTCATACTTTATACTTAAGGTATGTTTTGTGTTTTCATTTTATTTTCACAAAAATATAATAATAATAATATGTTGTGCAACTGAAGATTTCAAGTAAAACACTGGAAAATAACTCCTTTGATTTTTTTCTTCAGCCCTCATCCTGTTTAACTATTTGTCAACGTGTAACCTACTTGCAGCAGGGACAGAATAGTTATCTTTCATTTGAATACTGAAGGTTAATTCTTACTTTAATAGAGTTTAAGTTTACAGAAATGTGGATCAGTTTTTAATTACATTTTGATATTGTCAGCAATGTTTGAAACTACATTACATTGACTGTTTTTTTCTTTTTTTTTCTTTCACATTTGTGGAGAATTTTGGCAATGTACACTCAAAAACTGAGGTGCATAAACTCAGATAAATGAGGCCTAAAATCAGTCAGTTCCAAAAAGATGATTTTAGAAAAATACATTTGCTTATACATTCAGGCTGGTCTTTTCAGCAAGACAGGTTGTTCCAGAGAGACCGTCCCTGTAATAAGTGAACACTAATTACTTTAGATAAGAAAGTGGCTGCTAAATGACTCACTAACCATTGCAAGTGAATAAATGTGTCATCTCCTACAGCAAATCCACTGTTTTCATGCCAAAGAAACTAATATTAACATATTATGTAATTCTGATGTCTTGGTAAATTGCATAGCCTACACAATCAGACACAACATTGCACAAAGCATGAGTCAGCTATCTTAGGACAGATTGCTTTCACCGTCTTCGCAACTGTGGGAGGAGGTGTACTTGTTTGATTAGTTCTGTAAATATCATGCAAACAATCATGGCTATGGTCATAAAAATAGCAAGCAATGACAATGTCGCAGATTTGTTCTAGTTAATAACACATTTCTAATAAAAATACTTCCACAGCAATATACTATTTAAGCTCTCTGATTAGTTATGTTGTATAATCCCTAGATAAACTTCATCCACATCACCCTGATGTTTTATGTTAATGTATCGGTATAGGTGGAAAGGCTAATTTGTTTGCCAGACAGCTAAGAAAGGTAAGGCAATGGGAAATGCATTAAAGGTTTACAATGATGGGATTGTTTGCAGTAGTCATTTTTTGTCCGTTTTGCTGTTTGATAACTGATATGATTAGCCTTAGGTAATATATATCTTTGTATTTTTAAGTAAAACAATCTATGAAATAAGCGGATCTGCTCACAAGGTTCCCACTCAAAGGGGGGCTGTCTTGGGCTGAATTGAAATCCCAAAGTACTGGCGAAGTGAGTTTCTAAATGCATCCAGCATCAAAGTTATGTAATGCTTAGCCTTGTGTAGCCAGACGTTTGCATAAACAACATAAGATCTGGTCCACATTGCATGTTAAGCAACTATCAGTTTAGGATTTAAATAATGTCACAGTTTTCTCTACTGGAAAATAGTAGTAAGTTAAGACATCAGCACTCAGAACTTCTTAGTTCCTCTGAAAAACTGGATATGATTGGATGTAATTAACCTGCTAATCTTGGGCAAATCAGGTGATTATTTAATCGCCTGAAGTGTTCGTTAATATCATTCTAGTACCTAAAAAATATGTAAGGCAATGCTGTAACCATGTCTTGAACACTGGGGGTACTTCTCATCACATTCAGTAATGAATTACATACATTTGGACAATTTGACCATTTTAATTATTGGTGGGGACTTTACCCCTCAGTGGGCATGATGGTTTTGGCCCTTATGTAAGGTAACCCAAAGATTTGTGCGCAATATGCATCAGATGACTAGTAAATTGATTGACCAGTCCACAGGCTAAGACTTTGTGATGCTAAACTTTACTGCATACATGCTTTTTTATGTGAAGCCACTTTTTTGCATTCTGTTATTTTATGTTTGCTTTGCACTTTCCCTGTGCATGATCTTCCATGAGATCAAGTCTTTTAAAAGGGCAATTTGTGCCACAAGACTTCCTACTACACTTATGACACATTGTTGTTCTATTAATAGCATTACATTTATCCAGTTTTGTGGCAAACATACCACGAAGCTCCTCTGCAGTAAAAACACGCTTTGCAGATCATGCACATTGTTTACCACACACTTCACATCTTCTCATGTCTTTCCATTTTTCTCTCACTCTATTTATCTCTTTCTTTCACTGATTGCGTCTCTCTCGTTCCATCTCCAGCTATCCCTTTGGGTTTCACACAGCTCATTTTAGGTAGGTCCTGCCGCAGAGGCAGCAACCGTCTGAAAATGTCATTAAGAATTTATTGATGAGACCACACTCATGTGGAACACTGTTTACCCAATGATGGAGTCTCTAGTCTGCAGTGAGGGCGCCAGGCTCTGACGCTGTGGTAAGTTGGATAAATGACATTACAATGGCCTCCCCATTATGGGTAGGAGGAAACAGACCTGTGCTCGGAGGTGGGGCTGAGATTGGGCTCTGGACTGCCCAGTACATTTTGAACCAGTCCAGGAACACTCAGACCTCAGATGTACTGCTGACCTGAACATTGGGGTTACACTTAAAGGTTTTAGCATCACGTATAGGCTTATATTGCCTAAAAGTAATTTGCGAGTCATTTGAGACTCATCTTGAACTTCTCCCAGAGCAGATCGGTCAGTCAATATACTACAGTGGCTTAATGTGCAACTCCTATTGCCAGTGGATAGCATAAGATGGCATTAGGTATTCTTGGTTAATTTAAACCTGTGATTTTGTTTATTTTGTGGCAAAACATTTTACTATTGTGGAATGACAAAAACAAACAAACAAAAAAAAACCTTCTTGGCAATTTCAAGAAGAGCCTTAACTGTAAGTTTACATTTCAAAGATATTACAACGCTCAATAGTAAGGCTTTTTTCATGCTAGTCCTGTCATGCCAGTAGTTTTGAATTATACTATTATTATTATTAGTAGTAGTAGTAGTATTAATTTATCTGCCTCTATTTTTGAGTGCAACACCCACATCTCAAAATCCAATCAGCAGCTGGTGGATATATCTGTAGCAGAGTGAGGTATAGACCCAGTATGATTGGCTGGCATTACCCAAACAGCTGAACCTATCAGTGTTTGTACTTTATTATGATTGGTCAGTTGGGTAAGTTTCATGAGCCAATTAGTGCCTGTGTTGTGCATATAAAAGGAGGAAGTGTTTGGTTGCTTGGGATGCATTATCCTTGGTACCACCCCTTTGTGATTTGTGGTGCTTTGAATGCGTGCTAGCAGTTGGGTTATCCTCCTGTCTGTCGTGTGCTGGCTGTTGGCCAGTTTTCAGGTTTGTTCCGGTTTTAAAAATGCCTTTTTGCCTGTTAAATAGAGAGGCTTATTACCTTGTTTGTTTTTAGATATGGGCCTGCAAGTAGCTGTAATGCTGCGTGGTGAGCGACCATGTGTATTGCAGCATTGTACTGTTTTCTTGGTAGGTATGGGTAGTTTAAAGTTTGTTTTTAACAAGTTTTATGTGTAACTCGTTCAATGTCCAGCAGGTTTCCAATGATCTTAATTGAAGTCTAACGAACCTCAAGTAACTGACTGCAGATCTGCTCTGCTCTGCTCTGCTCTACTCCGTTTTGTTCTGTCTGGAGTTCATCTCGGTCCGTCTGTTTTGTTTGGTGCGTGAATTTAGGTGGGAGGGGTTGGTCATGGTACCTTGTACTGCGTGTCCACATGGAGTGTTTAATACTTTTGATTTTTCACGAGTGTGTGTGTCATGGGTATTGAGTGTGGGGTAGAAATCTGAGGGTCTTTGCTGGCCACCTCCCTCTTTATTTTTTTTTATCTTATTGTATTGTACTTGGTTTGTAAGTTACTGGTAAAGATGTGTGATTGTATTGAGACCTTGTGAAGTATTGTATGTGTTTTTATTAATTGTATGTTAAAGTGATTTTGGCTTATCTGTCTATCCTTATGCTCACCCTGCCTTTGGCAACGAACCTATGTCCCGGTGTATTCCACGTGACATAGTCGACTATAGGATTTCTCTTATTATTGGTAATTTTCAAGCTCCTGACCACTTACTGCCACATATCCAACTCCTTACTTTACAATAAAAATGCATGTACATGATCATTAAAATAAAAGCGTGCTGGCCTAACAGGACAAGTGACCATTTAGTCAAGTGGCCTGAAACATTCTTATACTGGCCCCAGGCCAGCAGGCAATCCTTACTGTTGTACACTGCATTATCAAAATCAACACAGTCACAGTGAACAAAAATTACATGCTGTGATTGTGCAGACAAGTGACAGGCAAAGAAAATGACTGCACTGGCCTTAGGAAGTTCAAATTTGATTCAGATTTGTTTATTTGTCCTTCAGTCACTTCATACTAAGATTAAGTTTATCAGAATAATCTGGCACTCTGAAATATTGGACTCTCCTTAGGGCACTGGCCATTATCTTCCCGAGCCAGATTGCACTGTTTAAACAAGGCGACAATCAAAAAGGAATTAAGATGTCATTAATATGACAAAGTCCAATAGAAGAACACTTCATTTCAGTCTGTACTTGTGACAGCTTTAAAGCTGAAGCTCCATTAATTAGAACAAAGACAAAACCACTATAGAGTGTGTGTATATACAGTAATAGTTAAGCTTTAAGAATTTAAACCAAAACACTCAAAAGTAATATGGAAAAATCAGGCTGTAATTTCTAGTCAGAATACTGGTCGAGCCATTTTGGATATACAGTTCATAAAATCACAGGATGTGCTGTAATTTCTTTGAAGCTAACATGTGCAGGTATTGTGAGAAAGAAGTGGACGTCAACTCATTTATCTGTGTATTCCCCACTGTGTCAGTGTGAAAAGACTGTTCTGTGCTAATCCATAGGGCCTTGTTAATTATTTTCATGGGGTTTAAATTGAGTAATCCCTTTGAAGATGGCTATAAAACAAAAATAACATGGTAATGAACAGCCTGTTCATCTTGTGTTAAAATCTTTAGAATTAGCACTAATTAATTACTCCGAGACACATATCATGATCTGGGACATGTGTATGCCTGTTTAAATAACTGTTTTATGAATAATGTTAAGAATATATTATGAATATATGTTTGAATATAATATGACTGTTTATATGTATGGAATTCTACGTAAACCCAAAAATATATGTACTGTATACATGAAGCGAGTTTGGGAAATTATTAACAACCAATTGGAGCATTGGGTTATTGGCTCCACCTCCTGCGTGTACGGATAACGTTACACAGTTAGAAGATAGATGCAAAGCGACAGAGAAACATGTTCTTACATGACTGTAAAAATTGATCTCTAAACTGTTCAAAGTAGGGTTGTGCAAAAAATCGAATGCGATTTTCATGCTCATCTCATCAGTAAAGCCGCTTCTGGTGATTAGTAGTAAATCTCCAGCACGTGCTTTCAGATGGAGCAGCATTTACTACACAGAGCCATAGTTCACTGACAAGCCTCAAAAAATCATGTGTTCAAAATCCCAGGCGATTCATTGCCGATTATTACTTCTAATTTCCAGAAGCGGCTTTACTGACGAGATTTGAATGAAAATAGCATTCAATTTTTTGCCCAGCCCTAGTTCAAAGTATGCATAAATTGAACTAATCAGATTGTTGCTTCAAGATCTTGGATCATCCAGTGTGATTGTGTCAATCGGCCGCTCTACAGCTTATGTGTTGAGTTTACGTGGTGGGTTTACCACTGATATAATTAGCTTTAAAAATGAATGACAACACTTTGAATGTAATAGTGTTTTATTTGTTGTATGTATATAAGCCAGAGTGCTGTTATATTGTGACATTATATGGGTAGGATTGTGCGTTTGAAGTGTGATTGTCAGACCTCATGGTGTATGCACCTGCACTGCTGTTCGCTGACGCCTTTTTGGGTTGCAAATGCCTGTGGTAATTGACTACAATGTTACTTGCTGTAATGTGTCACGGTGTGTGGAGGCAGGCAGGATGACAAGGATATTTAATGTAGAGACAACAAGGCAGAGTCGGGTAGATGAGAGACACACACACACACACTCGGGGTAACATTCACAATAACCGACAATACTAGAATACAAGAGACAGGAACTTATAAGGCAGATAACGAGGGGCAGACAGGTGAGCACACTGAGGATAATTAACTAATGATTGAACGGTCTAAACCAACAAAAGGGGAAGAAAACACAAACAGTCCACAGGGGCGTTACATTACCTTTTGGCCCTGAATACCCTCCATAGTCCGCTCACCCTCAGCCATGATGCAGCTCACACAGTCCACGGCTTGCTCCCTCCTGGTGGACACTGTCACCGGCTCTTGCACCTGGTCTGACACGTTGGGCTCAACATCCGAGGCAATCCTCTTCTCAGCCGTGGGGCTTTGCTCCGCCTCGTGGATCGCGGCAGGAAATGGCTCTTCGTCATCGGTGGGCTCAGATTTATGCTCCGTACCGCGGGGAGATGGTGGGCTGGGCTCAGCGTCCTGAGTGGGGCTGGTGTTGTTGTCTGCGATGTCCACGGTCAGCTGGGACTTGCAGGACACCAGCACCCACTCAATGAATGTGGCGAGGCTCTCTCGAGGACCATCCCCAGACAACTGCGCTCGTGTGGTGGCGTTTAGTCCAACTTGATAGAAGGTACAGAGGCAGTTGTCCGGGTAGTGCGTGAGGTGGGCCAGGGACAGAAAGTAGTTTGTGTGGTCCTCAAGAGAGCGTTCCCCCTGCTCCAGCAGGAGGATTTTGAATGCGGGGTAATCCATGATAAAAAATAAAAACTGACAAAAACCGAAAAACAAACGAGGGGAAAGACGACACTATACTTGCTTTGGGGTCGGTTATTCTGTCACGGTCATGGTGTGTGGAGGCAGGCAGGATGACGAGGACGACAAGGATTCAAATAAGGATATTTAATGTAGCGACAACAAGGCAGAGTCGGGTAGATGAGACACACACACTCAGGGTAACATTCACAATAACCGACAATACAAGAGACAGGAACGTATAGGGCAGATAACGAGGGGCAGACAGGTGAGCACACTGAGGATAATGAACTAATGATTGAACGGGCTAAACCAACAAAAGTGGAAGAAACCACAATAAACAGTCCACAGGGGCGTTACATAATGATTGTGTGCATTAGTGTATTTTATTTGCTTTCTGTGTTATGCATTTCTTTGTAAATCATTGTTGATATGCAATATTGAAGGTTTATTTTGGTCTGTGATCAGGCCAGTTTGTTTTTCTATGTTCTTCCAAGTTGGATTGATGGCGAGCCTCCCACTTTCATGCTGGAAATGATTTCGGATCTAGAGAAAAGGACAGTTTCATTTTTTTCATATTTATTGTGTTTTAATTGTTTTTTCTTTCTGTTGTTATTGTTTGTTATATGATTGAGTTAACAAGAGAAAACACTGAAAAAAAAACACTACACAATCAAAGTAAAGGCAACATTTGTGGTTAACTTACCTTATGTCTTTGCCTATTGTTCAGCACCACTGCCGCCTCCCCATCCGTACTGCGTAGTCTTCTGATTTCTATTTGTCTGGTTCATTAGTAGGTGAGCTCCCCTGCTACACATGAAAATCCCAGTATTGTTCCATTTCAGCACATCTTGAGTCACATATTGTATGTGTATGAACATCTGTGTGTATCTGTCTGAAAAATTGACATGATAATAGCTTAAATTTAAATGTAAAACACAAATAAGTAAAAAAAAAGTTTTTAAAAAGTGTACAATCTTATTATTAGAAATCAAATTGCAGAACATGGCTAATCAAATGATCTCAACATGGTGGTTGTCATGAAGGACTGACCTGCTCCATCTAGAATAAAACCTCCTTTTCACTAGTACATGACAACATCATTCATATCTCATTATTCATGGCACCACATGACATTTTCC
Organism: Sinocyclocheilus grahami; assembly: GCF_001515645.1. Taxonomy (NCBI): domain Eukaryota; kingdom Metazoa; phylum Chordata; class Actinopteri; order Cypriniformes; family Cyprinidae; genus Sinocyclocheilus; species Sinocyclocheilus grahami. Next base: position 269,350 of record NW_015505610.1, on the reverse strand, counting down.
TAAGACAAGCACTTCAAATTTTCAAGCACTTGAGCGAGTTGATACTATGCTGAAAAAAGAGACTTGAGTGTTTGTTTGCATGTCTTTCCCTGCAATGCTGAAGCGACAATGACCAACATCTTTGAAATGTCTATGCGCAACAAGCATTTATCTGGTGAGAGTTTCTAGACTTATGTAAATCAGTGTCCCATAATAGCAGGCTCTAAAAGTTATTGAAAATGCTAAAGTATGTTCAAATATTTTTTGTGACATTTTCATCAAGTGTTTCTTGTTGAAAGCATCACCCTAGCACCAGTACCCCAATTTTAGATTCGTTGTGGGTCAGTTCTATTGTGCCGTGAGTTAACTCCAATGTATTTGGCTTAATGCTGTTTATAACGCTGGACTAGTTTTGTTCTGCCATCAGCTTTTGTTTGCTCTAAAAATGACATTGTTTTACCCCAAAGTTTGTTGTTTTATATTCTGCACATATGTATATAAACTCCCCGCAAGATGTTTGTTTTGATTCTTTGATGGCCGAATATGTTCAATCTATCTCCCACACACAGGCTGCCAAATTGCTGTCAGTTTAACTCAAATTTGTTTTTACAGTGTCGGCATCACCTAAAAGGAGCGTGTGAATCTGCAGATGGCTGTCCTTGTATTGACACACGTCTGGATTTAAAGCTGATTATTACTGTGACTGGCACATGTAAATGGATGGTCATACTGCAGATGTTTAGGGCTTAGATGACAGTGTGACATGTGACGTGCAGGTATACGGTTTTCTCAAGGTCTGTTGCCATATTGAGATCATCATCATCATCATCCTGCCATCTGACAACAAGACATCCACCCACTCACAAAGTCGGGCCATTTTCTGCTTAAGTAGTTGTCACTGGGGGTTTATTGTTGTGTGATAGTGTAATATTATAATTCTGAATAATCAGCTCAGGAAAGTTTACTATCAAAGGGATTATTAGTTAACGTGGTTATCAATAGCAACCAGCTGTTTGGTCCGTTTTCTTAAGGCTCCAGTATACTTGAAGTTCTCCTTCATTCTTCGTAAATAAAAGTTCAGAACTCTTGAGAAATAGGCTAAAGTAAAATAAAATATAGAAAATATTTCTACGTCAACGAAGATGGAGCACACGTCAGGGCCCAACAGTAGCTTGAATGTGAATAACAGTTTTCTGGAAAGCTTTTGCTGGCAAAAGGTTTCAAACCACTGGAACAAACAAAAAAAAAAAAACAACAACTCCATTTTGGCTAGATGTTGTTCAAAATTACATCAAACACATTAATTTCTCGATTCTGTATTTTGAAGTCTTTAGTAATCATTATGGTCTCTCAAGAGCTGCTCGAAGCTTAGTGTGATGCAGTTCAGTTATAACATTACCACACAACGTACTTTTATGTTATAATAATTCACAGTATTAATATTTGTACTTTTTGTCATCATGTGAGATAGAGGAATGTAAATGGTTCGAGAGTGTGAAAAAAAGAGTTGCGGTACAAAAGTGTGAAGTTAAATATTTAAAACACTTCAAAGCTGTTATAATCCTGACAACATTCATAGTTTACAACTGTGAACAGTGACACAAGATATCAAAATGCATTTACTAAAAATTAATGTATTATTCATGATTTTCTGTCATAAACAAATCAGCATGAGATCTTTTGAATTAATGAACAGTGTTTAAAACTGAAACCGTATAATTCTTTCGAATCTAAATGAATTGTGCTAAAGGCACAGTGTGTACAAAAGCTTTTTTTTTTGCAAGGTGAGTCGCGCAGTGGGGTTGTTTTTGGAGTTGTACTTTTTTGTTCTCTGATGAAACACCACACTCTCATTTTGTTCAACTTAGAGGAGCACTCAACACAATTCATCGTGAAGGGCATGATAACAAACAAAGATTGATTGACTCAGTACATAGTGAGGTCAGGTGCCAGTACAGATACTTCAAACATTGCATTTAAATGCTAATATCTCTGCTACAGACCCGGCCATGTGTCCATCCTAAACTATCCCAAGCTTCAGACAAGCATGATAAACCACATGGGGTGTCTTCCAAAATGTTTCACTGGCACAGAAATGCATTTTTGAAAACTGATCCAGTTTAATTGGAATACTGAGGGTATTTCATAAAAACAGATTAAAAAATGTCAAGAAATGAGTTATTCATCCTTAAACACAGACAGATACGTTTAGCATCATGTTACTCTGTTGTTCCAGAGAGACAACCCAGCAAATAGGCTGTCCAGACTGATCAAATTCATTTTTCTTTGTTTTCTGTTGTCATTATAGAAAGAAACAACAACTGTGCTGTCAGCAGTACTTCTGGCATAAGAGAAAATGAACTGTATGTTCCATAAAATAAAGTTAGTATTCTTAGAGTATTCCAGTATTCCAAGTTTCCACTCAGTTTACAGCATCAATCGTCTAAGACTTATACTTACCTTTTTTTTGGAGTAAAACTGCATTATATGCTATATGCATGTTACTATACGACTGAACAATATCTCATCATTTGGAGGCCCATTGATTTATGAAAAATTACTGTTTTGCATAAAACAATATGTGTCCGGCTCTGATAGAATGAGAATGACTGTAAATCACTGACACAGGTCTGACTGCACATCTTTTTTCTCCAGATTTGGCGGTTAATTGTTCCAATTTTGATGGACTGTTGGTTCCCTCCTTTCAGTCAAGGAATTAGATTTTTTTTCTCTCTCTCTCTCTTTCAGGTCTGGCTGAATGCCCCATACCAGCACAACACAATGAGGACCAATCCAGGAGGATCTAATCAGTAGCAGCACAGCCAGATGTCTCCCCGAGCAGAGTCCAAAGCGGGCTATACATTGATTGCGTATGTTGGGTGAATCGTTGTACATTACATTGGGGCAGAATCAAAATCATTAGCAAATTGCCTTCACACAGGCATCATTATCTTGAGGATAACGTTATATTTTTTTTCCATTAGGACTTTGAATTACTCTTATGATATGTGAGAGTGCAAGCTAATTAATCTGATGTCCAGCACCGTTTTGTCCAAATGGATAAAGAGCCCAGTTCTCCATCAGCCGTGAACGCTTTCTGTAATCTTGCATTTCATTGCATTTCCCCCAAGGCATCCAACACCTAGCCTCATCCCTCTCTATTCATTACCCGTCTTTTGATCGTACTTGTGTAGAAAATAGGCTTTCTGTTGACAGAGTCGCAAAGTGCGTGCTGTCTTTAATACATGGTCATGCGCCATGATATATTATTTTCCATTGTAACTCTTTCACACTCACTTACATGAGCTTGAATGATTCCTTAGGGAACAATATTATGGTAAATTGTGTTCCTTGTGCCATAGTGCACTACATGTATATGTCAACTGAAATTAAATGACACTATACAGATATCTAATAGCGTCTCTTGAGTCGCTGTGAATTAATGCATAGCACATGTAGGCAGCTGAATAACGTTGAAATGAGCCGTTCCAAAATATTCCACATGGATGCATGTATATGTTTTCACATCCCCAGCTGTTTCATGATGTATTCTGCTTTGATGGATACAGGTGCTAAAATCGGTTGATTATTTAAGGTTGACAGAGTGACTGGTAGGGGTGGAGAGATCTGTGAAACCTGTGGAATTAATACATATATATATAGATAGATAGATGATACAGTATATAGATAGTCGCAGTACATATCAAGCTTTTCTTGCTTTTCAAACACATGAAGCGCATTCAAACCCGGACATGAAAGCGTTTGCCTTCGTAAATAACAACAATACCTTGACGTGCCGACTTATGGGGGTTTGGTAGATTAGTCGGTTACGAACTACGCTGATGAAATTAGTCATGGTTGCATCCCTAGTTTCCACCCATCATAAAACAGAAAAAAAGAAGATCGCAATGCAGTGTGCAGCCACTGAGTCATTCCACGAAACCGGTACGATTTGGGCTTTCACATTTTTAGATTTTTTACCCAAAAGTATTACTTTTCTGAACACCCCACAACATTAATGACATATTTAACTTCCAGAAAAACATATTTTCCCACCTCAGGCATCAAATCCCTATTATTATTGGTCATTATTTTAAGATATGGACACTATTAGTCTTCAATCCCGTTATGGACACTATGGGAGCTCTCTAAATAGGTTTATAAAATGTATTTGAAATGAAATCAACATTTTCCTATTAATCAGATGTCCCTCACACTAATTCAGTATTTGTAAATATAAAAGTTACATAACATTGCACACTTTTGCTATACTAAAGCCTGAAATGGGCACTTTTGTGACCACAACCTCATCATTTTTGATTAAAGAAGTGCCTTAACTTCAGAATTTGAGCTAAAATCAGTATGCTTATGATTGCTCTGAACATTTCAGACTGAGTTCAACA
>NW_015505610.1:245136-264958 GCF_001515645.1 Sinocyclocheilus grahami | reverse complement strand
TTCTCCTGTCTCCACATATGATCATAGAGTTCAACTAGAGTGACCATCAGGTTCTTGGTCACCAGTCTAACCAAAGCCCTTCCCCATCGATTGCTCAGTTTGGCCAGAAGGCCATCAGCTCTAGGAAGAGTCCTGGGCTGCATTTCCCAAAAGCATCATAAACTTAGGTACATCGTAGACCCATTGCCTTACAATGCTTTTGGGAAACGCAGCCCTGGTTGTTTCAAACTTCTTCCACTAAGAGTAACGTAGACTACATGCTTCTGCAAACCTTTAATGCAGCAGAAATGTTTCTGTATCCTTCCCGAGATCTGTGCCTTGATACAATCTTGTCAAATATAATAATTCATTTAAATTACTGAATAACTTCAAAACCAAAGTGTTTAAAACACAACCCCATCACAATTTCACAACCCCGTTATGATCGAATAAGTAACGGGGTTGAGTGTGACGGGGTTGTGATTTTTTGCTCAAAATGGCCACTGCTCTAAATGTAGTGAATAACAGGAGAGCACATGGCATGCATGATATTAAGAAATTATGTATATTGTTGAAATAAAAAGATCATTTTCACAAGTAATAGATTTCTATCTTTATTTGATGTAACAGGGTTGAGACTTTAAGCTTGACAACCACAATATCACAATATTAATAAGTTATAGTTATAAAAGAAGGTGGGAACTTGCCTATGTCTGCCCACAATGTTGTTCAGAAGACTTATATGATGTCACTTCCTGTTAATGATGTCACATAAGGATCAGTAAATAATTTGTATGGGGGGATAATGATTTGTGTAACGGGGTTGAGGGGTTACTGAGTTACGGAAATAAATAATATGATTTTAATGAATAATCATGAATTTACTTAGAAAAAAACATGACCAGCAAAAAAGCACAGATAGATATTTATGAGAATGGCAAAATGTATGGACTTTTTTCTAATTTTATTATTCATATCCCAAGTACACTTTCATAGAAGGCCATGAGGGACATGACAAAATAGGTGGTGTCAACTGAACAAAACAAGATAATTTCTAATATAAAGATAAAATGTATGTCATGTTTTTAAACCTTATTAAAGGAGACATTTCAATTAATACAAAAAGCTTTTAAAAATAGATTTTGGGGACCCAATAGATAAAATACACTTAAAAAGGTCAGAGGGACTCAAATCGTACCGGTTTCGTGGAATGACTCCACTACTGTCCCACACAATTATGTCTGAGGGGATGCCAGCTCAACACTGTGCCTGTACTAGGGGTTGAACAACTTCTGATTTTTTGAAGTCGACTTTTATGTAATGAAAGTCGAGTCGAAGTCGACTAGTCGCTGATGACATCATTAATGAACAAATAAGTCTGGAGCTGTGATAAACACCTTGTGCACAGCTATGGCATATGACACAGCGCTGCCCACGTGGCTGTTGCTCCTATAACAGCTTTTTATCAGTTATTTTGTCTTTGGGTCGTTATATTTCTCACAGATTTCTACTCATTCTAAATCAGATACAGATAAAGTAGCACAGTAAAGATTACATTCATATGAATTCATTAGTGAGAGCGATAGTGTGTGTGAATTAATTCTTCCTGGCAGCGTCTCTCTACTAGTAGTGACGCTGTGGAATTTAGTTATTAAGAAATATATGCTTGAACTTTTTCAGTTTCTAAGCTATTTTATTGAGAAATCACAGAACAGTGTTGACAATACATTTCCGTGCTGATCATTAATGAACAAATAAGTCTGGAGCTGTGATAAACACCTTGTGCACAGCTATGGCATATGACACAGCGCTGCCCACGTGGCTGTTGCTCCTATAACAGCTTTTTATCAGTTATTTTGTCTTTGGGTCGTTATATTTCTCACAGATTTCTACTCATTCTAAATCAGATACAGATAAAGTAGCACAGTAAAGATTACATTCATATGAATTCATTAGTGAGAGCGATAGTGTGTGTGAATTAATTCTTCCTGGCAGCGTCTCTCTACTAGTAGTGACGCTGTGGAATTTAGTTATTAAGAAATATATGCTTGAACTTTTTCAGTTTCTAAGCTATTTTATTGAGAAATCACAGAACAGTGTTGACAATACATTTCCGTGCTGAAGGATTCTGTGTGTGTGATGTATGAGCTACTGTCTGTAGCCTATGTGTGTGCGTTACAGTGAAGCAGCGCATTAGATTAGAACGGCGATTAATTTACGTGTACAATAAGCTGTTTAAAACGTTGCATTCTCCCATTCAATTTCGAGCATCCAGTAATATAATCACACATGTCTTGTGGAGTGCTTTCAGAGTATGCATTTATTTGTCAGTTGAACTGTTTAGAAACGGATCGTAAATGTGGAAGTCCTTCAAATATTTCTTATCCTGTTGTGCCCTCTATAGGACCAGCGACTAGTCGACGTCAAGCTTAAAGCGTCATGGCAGAGCGTTGAAGTCGACTAGTCGATTAGTCAGTGCAACCCCTAGCCTGTACCCAAAAAAAGTAAACTTGAAAGTTTTTTTGGACCTTTTGAACAGACAGTTATAGTTACTAAATCTCTCTCCATATCCCTACATTCATATTTTGAATATGATTCATTGGCCAGTTAAGTTAAATATATTTTTGACTGATAGGAATAATTAATACTTTTTTTTTTTTCAAAATGTCTATAGCTATTGAGATTATATCATTGTCGTCCTTTTGCCACCATAATTATGTAGTGAAAAACTGACATTATAGGGACAGGCTTTCCAGGTCGGTCAAACTATCAAGAGCTCGTGTTGAAGGACATCTATCAGAACTAACGGTATTGATCAGCAAGCTAATTTCAGCACTTCTTTTGGAAGATACTTGGGATGATGTGCAGAAAGCCGGCATCCTAACGCACAAAACTTAAGGGCGTTTATATGTGCTTATCACTGGTGGTAGAGAGGCAGCAATGTGATGAAAAGGTGTGTGTAAAGAACAGACAGGCATCTTTCATCTGAATGCTCGGTGACCTCCACAGCTGTCACACACGCTCCAGACTCATTTCCAGCTCTGCTGCGAGAGGAGTGCCATCACCCTGCAATTACAGCCGAGGAAAACAGAGCAGATTTCTGTGCTCATCTGTTGATGCCCGGCCACTTTAGAATAGATATGAACACAACAGATGTGTATGGCACTCACTCATGCAAGCAAACATATATACATCCTGTCTAAGGTTTTGTGTAATACCTAAAAAGAAGTCTAATATTTTCTCATCACCACTCAGCAACAAGTAATATATAAAAAGGAAAGAGAAAAATATAAACAGTAAAGTAAATTAGTCTTCCTTTATTCATTCTGCAGATATCCAGCATGCCTTTCTGTTCTCTCTCTGCATTTCTAGCTATTTGCCACACTTAAATTCCTGGTACCTGGCTGACCCTTATGAATAATGTGCATATAAATAAACATAAGTTTGTACTCTTCTGCAGGCAGAGATATTGAGAAAAATAATCTAATTTAGCATATGGCACACACTTAGACTATATATTATGAACATCAAGGCCTAAGAAGAGAGCTTGATATCCCTCCACAAGCAGCTCTGGAGAGTTTAATGTTTTATTTTACCTCCACTGAGTGCCAAGTCTTGACCCTTCGCACCGGATGCCACAGTACAGTAGCCTTACATGATAAAGCCAGCATGAGAATAGAGCATTACAGAAGAAATGAAAACACAATCATGGCCACAACCGAAGTTGAGGACAGCACAGTCTGTGATCCAGAGAGGGTAAAAGCCACAGTGATGTGATAAGAAGCTCATAAAACAGAGCTGTCACCACTTTATGGTTTATTACCGCACAGTGTCTCATCAGCAGCTCTGCTAGTCAGCCCCGGTTTGCACAAGAACTCTGTCCCTGGCTAGAGAATGACCTTTCAGAGTGGTAATATGGGGGGAAACCACTATACACTCAAGTCAATAAATATTCTCAAGGCATTTTTAAATCTCTGAAGATTTATTATTTCCACAGAAAGTTGAAGAGGGAAGATATGATTTATGTTGGGCCGCTGGGTAATAGAGGATTAGTCCTTAATATTTTACTTGGATCAGAGGTCAAGTCATCTTTAATGGTGCTGCTAAAAGAATTGATTTGAACATCTAGTGTGAGGATACTTGGGGAATGAGGTTACAATGAACTGTGTAAGTCGCTAAAGAGATTATCAGTATTGGTGATGTAGAATATTGAACACCATAGACTTTTTTGCTATCTCATGGAACTGTAGAACTGGGCTCCCATCAACCTTATTGGATAGGCTGAATATTTGAATTTATGAATTTACTGTATTTGTTGATGCTCATTTCCTGTATTTTTTATTTTTTTTTGTATTTAATTACCTTTGCAGTCATCTAACAGTTTATCAAGTTAGAGTTAATCTTTAACAACACTAATAATGACTTTAGGTAATCTTTATTTAAAATTAATAATATTTTGAATAATCTTTATTTACGATTAGAAAATAAACAAAAAGAGAGCTGTTTAAATGCTACAAGATAATTATCATTTTATGTCAACTTTTATCTTATGCCACCAAGTCTCTTGGTAAATAGATGACCAGGATAGATAAATTATAATAGTTTTCTGGAGAGCCTCCAGAAAAAAAATGTTGTTTAAAGGGGTCATATGATGCAATTTCAATTTTTACTTTCTCTTTGGAGTGTTACAAGCTCTTGGTGCATAAAGAAGATCTGTAAAGTTGCAAAGACTTAAGTCTCAAATCCAAAGAGATATTCTTTATAAAAGTTAAGAGTCAGCCACACCTACCTAAAACGGCTCGTTCTAACACGCCCCCACATATCTACATCACTATGTGGGAAGATTTGCATAACGCGGCCAAAAAGTTCACACAAAGAAAGAAGGCGTAACTTTTATTTTCGCTGTAGTATTGTTGCCGCCGCCGCCATGTTGTGGATATGCTGTGTTTCATTGTGAAAGCGAAACTACTTTGTTTGGCCTTCCAAAAGAGGACGATAGCAGCTTTGTCATGCCTAGAACTGATCCGTGCTGGTCGCTGAGGAAAAACATCAATTTTGCTCTGTCAATCGCCGGATCGGCTTTCATCGTGGACGAAATAGAGTCCAGCCCGGAGTCCTCACATATGGTTGCCGCAAGCCTCCTTTGTCGAATCTGCTGGGCGCTGCTCACTCAAGCAACTGTGTGTTTCGTTGTGAAAGCGAAACTTCTTTTTTTGGCCTTCCAAAAGAGGACATAATGTTTCTATAAAGTGGGGCAGTTCCAACTTTGCAAGGACAGTCTGGCGCTTCTGACTCACAGCCTGTAAGTACGTTTTTTATATTTAAATAATTTGCCACTGATGATTCAAACGCGAGTTTGAGCAGTGTAGAGTAGCGCTTATTGCTTGTCATTTCTCCGATCACAAATGCAGGCATGGTTTTATGTTTACGCGGCGCAATACGGAACGCAAAGTGTAAAAACACAGTATAAGTATAAGACTGAATCCTATCAATCAAAAATATATTTAGCTTAACCGGCCAATGAATCATATTCAAAATATGAATGTAGGGATCTGGAGAGAGATTTAGTAACTATAACTGTCTGTTCAAAAGGTCCAAATAAACTTTCAAGTTAACCTTTTTTGGGTACAGGCTAGGGGTTGCACCGACTAATTGACTAGTCGACTTCAACGCTCTGCCATGATGCTTTAAGCTTGACATCGACTAGTCGCTGGTCCTATAGAGGGCACAACAGGATAAGAAATATTTGCATGTAATGGGTTTTATTGGTTTTGTCTCGTCGCGCCGGGACACATGGAAACCATAGACTGTATGATGGAAACACAGTATGGTAAGGGGCGTAACATTTCTGTCACACACTTGAGGTATTCAGCCAATCCAACACACTGGATAGCTGGCCAATCAGAGCACACCTCGCTTTTCAGACTGATGAGCTTTGTAAAAATCAACGCGTTTCAGAAAGGCAGGGTTTTTTGTACCTTAAACCGCATAAACACATTGCATTACACCAAATACACAAAATAATGTTCTTTTAAGCAACATCATATGACCCCTTTAAACTTAATCTTTATTCAAATCTCAAACTGAATATCCAATTCTCTTACTGTATTAAAAAACGTTTAAATTATATAAGTGAATTTCGGCATCATAACATTCTAGTTTATGAATTTGTCAGTAATTTTAGACAAATTAGTTTAGAATTTGAATATCCATATAGCCGTTTATTTATTAATAGCTATTTGTTGGTTATATCCCATAACATGGAAACAATCCAGCTTAATTTTAATTTCACTGCATTCCTAGAACAGACAATTTACTGTAGTGCAATTACACGACGATAAAATGTCATTTAGTTTATGTTTAACTTTACAGGGCTGACGGCATGCAATGCACCGGATAAAGATCAGCAGGTCATAAATATGAATGAGATGTACTGTATTGCATTTACAGCAATATAAGATTTATCCTTTTGGGGAAAATTAGAATTTAAAGTTCCGTGGTGCAGGTCTAAAAGCATTTTCTTTCAATTACATTGTAGCTTTAAATCTACGCAGCTTATTGTATCATATCTCAATGTTACATTAAACTGTGAACAAACTTTTACATGAAATCTTAAATTCTGTCATAACTGTCATGCATCAACACATGATGTTGTTATTGTTGTGTATGCTGTATGTTTTAGCAGGTGGCACAGATGGATAGCTCTGGGTCATGGCTCATGTCACATAACAGCCTGACTGGCAGGTGTCATGGCACTTGTCATATGTGCTGTCTCAGATGGTTCCAGCATTGCTCTGCAGATACCTCCACTGGGTGCTATGTGGCAGTTGTGTACTATGCCATTACAGCCAGGGATACATGCGCCTGTCACTGCGGTGACAGGAACAGGATTCTTCGTTTTGCCGCAAGGCGGTTGGCACGGTAAGAGAATTGCGTCCTCTTCGTCAGGGTTTATGTGGGCAGCCGTTCTCTTTCCCTCTTCATTTCAGACATCTCATTGCTAGTGCTGGCTGGTCAAGTGGCAGTAGGGAATGAATAGATTTTGCTGGAGAACCAGCTGCACAGCATTGGCATTTATAAAGTGTTCTAATGAGGCCGATAGATGAAGGAATCAAACACGCTCTTCAGCTGATCATGGGTGGGAGCAGAGTTGGTAGGAGGTCTCATACCCAGCCATAAGAGGTCATTTTTAGCCTTCAGAGGAAAACAAAGCAAATAGGGAGCGGAAATGTATGCACTCTTATTAAGCATGTAAAATTCATAGGAAAGAGATTGTGCAGTATTCAATTTAAGCTGAAGATAGAGCAAAAAAAGCAGCAGTTTTAAATGGAAATGAACACTTTTATCCAACGACGATATATACACAAACCCGATTCCAAAAAAGTTTGGACACTAAAATATAAGTTTATGAGATTTGTAAATTATTCCATTCCTTTTTTACTCACAATTTGTACAGTGTCCCAACTTTTTTGGAATTGGGTTTGTATATATATATATATAATAACAATGTTTTGCTATTATTTTATATGATTATTATTATAGTGTGTTTTCATTTTTATTCCAAGCTCTAGAATATAAAATACCCAGACTCCTTTGCTATGGCATGGCTTTTGTCTATGAAATTTTAGACATGCCACTCGGAGCATGCAATGACCTTTTCTTGGAGAGACAGAAAACAGAGTGTGATTCAATATTCAAAGGGGAGAGCTGTCCTTACAGCATAACATGTCAATATACAGAGATGATTGGCTGACTTGCAGTGTTATTGCCACACATCATTTTAATGCAGGGCATGCTTTGACCCATAATGCCCATGTGCATTACATCTTCATTAGGTCTATTATCTGAGCCCTCGCTGACGCACATCTCAGTGACCCTGTCCTCATTGACCTTTCTCAAATTTGCCCTTTGTTCTCTCCCTTTTACCACATGCTAAATTGATAGTTTAAAATGCCCTGGCTGACAGTGCAAAAGGCTTTGCTGTGAACTTTGTGGTTTTGATTAAACATGTGCATGGGAAGAAAAGCGAAAGCATATTTGGTAAAATGTAGTTTGTTTAGGTTATGACAGGCACCATTTTAGAATTTTGGAAAGATGTGAGACTGGAGCTAAACATAGATCAACAGGAGGATGTGAATGAATAAGAAACAGCTGTGTTGCTGTTGGAATTAAGTCATCATCGGGTTCATGACACTTGCTTAATCAACAGGTCTGGAGAAATGTCAGAGAGTTCGCAAGTGAGCATGAGTCAATTTTCCACTGATTCACTGTGAAATGACAGTGTAATACATGTAAGGTTCAGACAATTACACTCGTCAAACCAGAGAGCAATTAGGTGTATAGCCCACACAGGTCCAAATGAGCCAAGTTGGACAGAACTGCACTGCAAGTGGCAGTAAGGGGACAATGATGCTATAATCAGTATTTCTAGGCATGTAATGCAGTTGACCAAATGACTGTGTAACTTTTGTATTAATTCTATAATACTTTACTGTATCCAAGCAACTAAGGATTGTTAATCATGATAAGTATGATGATTTTGGCACAAGTATAACGTTTTTTTTAAATCCCTGAGCTGTCATGCTGTTGACGTGTGACACAGGCTACCGCTTGCAAAGGCCATTCCATCTAAAATCCATCTGCACCCACTTTGAACCAAATGAGAGAGCCAGCCAAGCTAAGCATGAGGATAGATTTGTCGATTACCCACTCCACCTACCCCTACCCCTCGCTCGCTCTCTCACTCTACACCCACTGAATCCCTGATCTGCCTCTCGCTAGTTTGATTAGGGTGCAGGGAGATGCGGAGAACAGGGCTCACCCCTCTCCAGCAGGCTACTGTTGTAAACATACCTGAAAACAGCAAGCTTTCTTTATCAGATTATCTGAGAAAGGGGCCCCTATCTGCCTCTGATTTACACAGATCAATTCTCCATTAAAAATTAACATTGCTTCAGAAGTTTAACGGCTAGAGAGGGAGGAATGCCATGCTGTCTGCTGTCCTGGCAGTTTGCCGTGTTGAACAGGGGCCTCATCAATTGGAGTATTCGAGAGCAGCTTGCAGAAAATAGGAAGGCATAAATGAAAGCAAATGACTTAATGCTGCTGTTAGGCATATCACTTAGGAGCCTGTAGTTTACAAGAAGATAAAATACCTCACGTGACTACTGTGAGTGTGTGCTTGAATCATGGTAGTAAAAGGGGGATGGATTAATTTTAGGCTTCATTCACATTTAAAACATCAGTCTTTAAACCTCTGTGACCATCTATTTATATGAAAGAAACTGACTCTAGAAAAAGGAAACTACTCAGCACTCAGTGCTGAGGTGACATTTAACTTTTTCAAGGTCAGCATTTGTACTTAGAAGTATATTTTTCATGAAACTGCTGAAAAGTCTCAAGGACAAATAGCACTTTGCCTCGCCAAAATATTTGTTGTTTGAGCCTGAAACTCATGTGCTTGCAGAATTCTACAGTTTATTGATCAAGCTAAATAGAGCTTGGTATGGTTGCTCGGTAGTTTTAGTATAATATGCTGTAATGGTTGAATTATTTAGGATTTTAAAACAACCATAATTATAATAATGCATTTACAATATAAAATATTATTAGCGCTGTTATTATTGATTTTGTTGACTCTAGCAACACTTTTTGAAGTGTATTCTGCTGTTCCTTAATCCTCACTGGCATTTTGAATTCTGCAGAATTAAATTGTATCAGTTGGTAGCATAGACGCATAATCTGTTTAAATAAGCTGCCTGAAACTGAATCTCAGATCATTGGCCTTCGGGAATTATAGACTTGAAATAACGATAAAGAGAGAAAATATCAAAAGCCTTGTAAATAATCTAACGAGAGTGAGAAATGTAGTCAAGAAGAAGTTGTTGGAATGGTGAAGATAAAACGGTGACATTCCCAGAGCTGCCAGCCAAAAATAAATCTCGCCACAGCTGGATCATTAATTTGTCAAATAGAAATATTGAATGATAACAGACATAATGATCAAGAATACATTTTTGATAACATGAAGAGAAAATGCAGTAAATAATTATTTTTTATTTCCCCCCAAAATGATAATATGCTTTGGAAACCACCTTATGCTACAATAAAGTTCTGTAAACTGAAGAACATGCTTTTGTCTCACACCTTTCAAGGACATGGAGATGGAAAATGGCTGTGCAACAAAGTTTTTTCAGTTTTTGCAGTTTCACCTGACCTCTATCCAAGCCTTCTCACATATTTTCACACTTACATTTGGCTGAAAATAGTTGCTATTATTTGGAAAGGATAGTAGATCTAGACCTGTGAAATTGAGGTTGTGTTCTATTGGGACATTTGTTCCCCTTTGAATGCTGCCACCATTCAATACTGCTCCCCCAACCAGGTCCCCAGGATCCACTTTCCTAAAGTTCCTTTTGATAGCTTCTGCTAATTCCTTTGTTCTTTTTTGAATATTTTACCACTAAAGAAGCACCCTTTTTGGGGGGATATTGTTTAATTTAACCCTAAGGGATCTAATGGTCGATAGACTTAAGAATCAAAGGTGATTTGTTGGCAATCAGATTGTTGGAGTGAACTACCTCACTCGGTCCTGTATTGAGTGAAAGTGGGAGAGTAAAAAAATATGCCAAGTCGGCACCTGAGGGGGCCAGCATAGTTAGAATTGGGGTCAAGATTAACTGTGATGGTGGGGATAATGGGGACTGAGACTTTGTCTGAATCCTCCAATTAACAAGATGGTATCTGAGTTGACTGGAATGAATCTGGGTTTAAGCCTTAAAACAGAACAACAATAAAGTAGCATGGCAGGATGGTATTAATAGTTGCTTGTACTTGTTTCTTGCAGAATGGAGAACAACACAGAATTCAAGCTGCTGATCTGATAATTGCAGCATTATATAAAGGTGACACACAAACACCATTATATAAAGGTGGCACACAATCTCATTAATTTAAGGGAGACGGAGGATCCAGGGCCAGGAAGTGGTAGGGGACGACGGTGTCTGTGACTGCTTCAACCATGACCATAAGTTGCCAACTGTATGGAAAAATTAAAAATGAACAATAAATTGAGGTAGATGTGCATCCCTGTGAGAGCAATGCAGGACACATTGCTTCAATGGAGATCCTAATCTTTAAAATTATAGCCTTCTAGCTGCCTTTTATTTTCTCTGTCTAAAATATGAAAGTATAAAATTATTATTTCTCAGATTTTTTATGGTTATGTGACAGTTTGAAATATCAAAAAACTTACTAAAACTATGTAGAGAGAGCGAGAAAAGGGGAAGGATACACATTCAGGTTCTTCTGTGAGGGTGATAGTTAGTGGCAGGTTAAGTTTCAGCCCTCCCTCCAAAATTCCAACCTAGACATACCACCAGAAAGTTACTAAAAAAAAACCTAAAAAAAACCTTCTCCCCCCTTTTTTTTCAACGGAGATCCTACTCTTGAAAATTATAGCCTTCTAGCTGCTGTACATTAAAGTATGAAAGTATACAATTATTATTTCTCAGATTTTTATAGCATCCAAATATATTTAAATGTTTAAAACGTGATAAAAATAAAGTTAATTAGTTAGCCTCCTGTTCAAAAAAGAATGTGTAACATGCTGGTATTGTTACATCTAAAGTTACACTGAACATTAAACGTAAAATATCCTGACCGCTGCTACAATTTTCATTGCATCATGTGGCATACATTTTATGATATTTGCACAAGCAATATGACAGTACTGTATACCGAAAGAGAACATGGGGAAGATTTCAGTTGCCGTAGTCTGCTGCTTCATCACTCAGTGTGTTGATTATCTCTGCTCTCTGGATCATCTTATATGAGGGCCAGCAAAATTGGCGATTGATTACCCAATTGAACCTGACCACAAAACCAGCCCACTGTTTGAAAGCGGAGAGACCTGCATCCTGTTACCATCGATCGACCACCCCATCTAGTCTAGCCAAATAAGGTGCTCTGCAATGTCGTGTGGAGCCTCTCAGGAACTGGCCAGAGCTGAAGACTTACTTAGGATTTACAACCTGTCTTCTGAGTCTACAGATATCCTCTTCCTTCCACCAGGGATACTGTTATGGCATAAAAAGGCTCATGGCCATAACTTACTTTGAGGGTAGGTGAGCTAAATCAAGTTCCTATGAAAAGTACAACATCTGTTCAACAAGATGGGAAGAGCTGACGGCTTTTCGGTAATGCCATAGGAATTGTTCTGTCAAAATTAGAGCATCATCTAAGTAGGCTAAACAAAAATCAATGCAATGACTGATGAACAGGAACGTTGACATTTACCGAAATGGCACTTGATTTTCACAGACCTTCAAGGTTCCTGTTTTATTGCCCTAATTATATAAGGGAATTAAGTTTCTGTCCACACTGCTGAGTCTGCATCGCCCCATAATAACCTTATTTCATTAACTCAACATCAAGAAAGCAAGTTTTACTGGACTACATATAAATACATAAATGCACAGCATGCAAACCTAAGATCTGCTTTCTGACGAACCAAGACACAGTTCACTTAGAGAGAAGCAAATTTCTGTATATGTCATAAATCCCGTGATTGATCGTGATCACATTTTACATAATGTATCCCGGGGTGTGGGTGCATTTGAAATGCTGACAGCTTCCCAGCTGAATTTACAGCTCCGAATTTACAGCTCATATTTTCCTTAAATGGCTGGCAGTTGAGTAGGGTTTTTTTTTTTGTAAGAGGTGTTTCCCTTTCTTTCAGCTGTCAGGGCCCCTGATTGAACAAAACCATTGAGAATGACATGTAGTAGCTTTGAGGGAGCAAAAATGGGGGATACACGACAGTGCTTGATTGATGACTTGATTATGGATCCAAGCCTTTAAGGGCAGAAAAAAAGAAGAACATATTTATTTTTTTAATTAACCAGTTACTGATGTCTCACATTAAATTAACTAAACTTTTCAAAGTGCCAGATATGGGCACTGAGTACACTACACCTGTACATAAAGCATTCATGTTGCAGTAAATGTCTATATTTATAGCTACACAGCCTTAAAATAACAACCAAATAGCAAAGCAATAGCCACTGTTAGATTGGTTATGAAATTATTCTGGTACTAATTAAAAAATGAAACAGTTAAACAGTTGTTTAATAACAAATAGTAATCTGCAGAAGTCCTAAGATGCCATGCATAATTATATAGTATATATATTTTTTTCTTTCTTGTTTTCTCGTGATCATATCGGTTACGGGACGAACGAGATATGAGACGTGCGGATCCATTTGCAAGCTTTATTTAGAAGACGTGGTCAGAAACAGGCATGGGTCAGACAATGGCAAACTGGTATGTAGATGACAAGGCAAGAGCAGTCCGGTAAACAAGCGAGGATCAGTCGACGACGAACGTAATCCAACAGGGCGAGACTAGAGAGATAATCCAGGTACAAGGCAAAGGTCCAGGCAGTGGCAAACAGTATCCAAACAGGGCAAGACGAGAAAGGTAATCCAAAGTACACAGGCAATAATCAGAACACGAGGAAACAGACCAGGCAAGACTAAGATAAGGCTAGAAAACTAAAGCAGGCTCCGTAAAGAAGCTAATAGCTATAGCAGTGATTCACGCTAAACAATACTCTGCGATCTGAGCAGGAACTGAGTGGATGCTATGTAGTGTGTGTGATTGGTTTCAGATGAGCGTGTTATTAGTGAAATGGTGCATGGAAATGTAGCCCATGGTGACGTGCAACAGTCAGTGTAGTGAGAGAGTCAATATGATGGACGAGTGACCTCTGTTGGCAATCGGACAGAAGTCCACGGACCGGATTCGTGACAGAGCTTAGTTCAGGAACAGGTGGGCTAGAATGAGTGGGTTTGGGGATACCAGCTGCGACTGCTGACACCAGCAGTGGATCCTCCATGCTAGATACCAGTCGGGAGTACAGACGAACTGACCTCAGACTTCTGAGTGCAGGAGACAGGAAGTAACCGGACTCTGGATGATCAGCTGTGATGTGACGTGACTCTGGATGATCAGCTGTGATGTGACGTGACTCTGGATGATCAGATGTGATGAGACGTGACTCTGGATGATCAACTGTGATGAGACGTGACTCTGGATAATCAACTGTGATGAGACGTGACTCTGGATGATCAGCTGTGATGTGACGTGACTCTGGATGATCAGTTGAGATTTGACTTGACTCAGAATGATCAGCGATGACTTGACTTGACTCATGACGATCAACCGTGACTTGACTTAACTCATGAAGATCAGTGATGATTTGACTTGACTCAGAATGATCAGCAATGACTTGACTGGACTCATGACGATCAACTGTGACTTGACTTGCCTCATGAGGATCAGTGATGACTTGATTTGACTCAGTATGATCAGCGATGACTTGACTTGACTCATGACGATCAACTGTGACTTGACTTAACTCATGAAGATCAACTGTGGCTTGACTTGCCTCATGACGTAGTCCGTGGTGATGTGCAACAGTCAGTGTAGTGAGAGAGTCAATATGATGGATGAGTGACCTCTGGTGGCGATCGGACGGAAGTCCATGGACCGGATTCGTGACAATAACTTAATTTTCTCAACATAACAAAGGTTGTTTTCTCATGATCTGGACATAAATGTTTTTTTTAAAACAATTATTTTTTATACAATTATTGTTTGATTCTGAAACACAACACACCAGTACTGGTATCGCGACTTTTGGTGCATTCAGGTCCTCCTGGGAAATTTGTATTAACGAGTTGACAAGTCGTAATTATGACGTCATGTGTGTTCAAGTCACTTTGTTCTTCTTTGGTTTAACTTTTCTACATAAAAATCAATTTTATGAATTATCCAAATCAAAATTATGAATAAAGAATGAGCATCATTGTGTTTTTGCATTTTTCTGTTTTTATTAAATATATGAAGGTGATGTAAACTGAATCATTATATATTCTATGGTAATTCTACAATCATATATTTTGTATATGTAACATATAGTTTTATTGTAAAAAAATATTTTATTAATTTCAACAAATGTACTGTCAATACAGACGCTGCATATAGTCTTTGGCTGCATCCATTGCATCCGACATGTTTTCTCACTAACACGCCCCCAACTCAGAACTTAAAGAAAAAAAAAGTAAAAAAACGTTTTGCAAAGTTTTTGTTTTATGTGCATTCAACTCGTAAACCGGATGAGGGAAGTGTGGATTCATTGCTGTTTGTATTTATATTGTAAGGTATTGTGGGGTTTGTTTATGTGGGAGGGGTATATTGTGTTTAAGATTTGTGTAGAGAACTCACAGCAGTACATGTGTTATTTTTCACATTCGTTGTGCTCTTTAATTTATAATTGATACACATGTGCCAGAGTGAAGTGATACATGCACTAATAAGTAGAGTTTTATGAATTGAGAATGGGGTTTTGTAGCATGTGTTTGATGAATTTTATACTGCTGTTTGATGTTTGATGCCTAGTCAGACTTAAATTAAGTAATGTGTTAATAAATGTATTCCTATTGTTCTTTTTTGTTGTGGTTACACGGCCTCCTTATCCTGGACCTAACCGGGTTAAACAAAGGTGGTGACAGAAAGATAATTGAATTTTGAGATAATTTATCCTGCGGTGTTAAAAGAAAAAAGACAGAACTCAACAATTATTACACTGGTGGCAGCAGTGTAATATTTTTATATTTAATTCACTTCCGACAACGTCTTTTCAAAGCCAGCCAGTTTCAGCACCCCATTTTTATGCCAGAAATATTTACATCAGTTGGCCGTGAATGGGTAGATTGGTCTGAGCATTTTGACATGGCAGCTGAATTAAATGTTTGGGATGAGGCATTAAAACTTAAGTTTATGTCCTTATTGTTATCAGGCAAGGCAAGATACATATACAGTGGGCTGACCCCAAATGATAAAGCTTATTATAAGAGTTTAAAAGCTGCCATGACAAAATGTCTACAACCCTGTGATAGTGATGAATGGAATCGTGTGAACTTTACATCACGAAAACGTTCCCCTGGTGAAACAGCCATAACGTTTGGTAATGGGTTGAAGCGCTTGGTGGGTAAAGCATATCCCTCTGTAGATTTTGCTACATAAGACCTTTTAGCAAAAGATCAGTTTATAGCAAATATTGGGTGTAATGACTTGAGGGTGCAGCTTCGAACAACCAAATGAAAGACTTTAGAGTAGGCTATTAATGTGACTGTGAAACTTGAACTTATACGAGAATTAGAAGAAAACTCCTCCCAGGTGGATGCTAGAGTCTGGGGTCTAACTGCTGGCCCTTCCCCTGACCCACAGTTCCATGCCTTATTGGAGGTTGTAGAGGGCTTGAGGCAGGATGTTAAAGCTCTACAGGTTACTGTTCAAAATATGCAGTCAGCACAGAGGGAATTAGAAAGTAGCATAGCATAGGGAAAAAAATGAGTAAGACGGGGACGAACGTAGATAAAACTGAGGGGTGTGTTGGGAGTATGGCTGTAATAGACATCTGAGGAGAAACTGTCCATACGTACAGGGAAACTAGAGGGGGCTGATACAGAAGGCCAAATGCCAGGGTTTGAGTTGTTATATTACGAGGGTCGAGTAGCTGTGGCAGATGGGAGTCAGATGGAAATCTTAGGGAAGTGGCAAGCCACATGTCAGTTTGATAACCTTGTTTTGATTGTAGATTTTCTAGTAGCCAATATCATGATACAAGAGATTTTGTTAGGTACTGATTTTTTTTTTTTTCCAAAAATGTAAGGATGTTATTGACATGGGGAGTAGGCAGTGTAGTATCATGGGAAATAAATTGCCATTATATTTTGTTCATGATGCAAGACACATTTTATCAGTAAAATTCTCTCTAAAATGAGGTAATTATTTCTGGAGTAATGGGGGGGGGGGATTGTAAAGTGTAGAGGGGTTGTTGGTGCTGGGCACTTTAACTAGTGGGGATGCGTTGGTAGCTATGATTATGTGTAAGGTTGACAATGGGAAATTTCCAGTGAGAGTTATTAATGTGGCCGATGATCCACTCACACTGAAACAAGGTATGGCCTTGGGGACGCTTGTTACAGATGTATATGTGGGAGGTGAAGAGTTGGGGAAGTGTCAGGATAAATTATGTTTGTTAGAGGATTTGATTGGATAATTGCATTTGAATGGTAGGGGATTTGAACCAGGGCAGCTTCAAGCTATTAGACAACTTTTTAGTCAGAATTTGAGTGTGTTCAGTGTGAGTGATGCTGATTTGGGGAGGACTCACCTGATATTCCATGAGATTGATACTGGGGATGCTAGGCCCATTAAGATGGCTCCCTGAAGCGTTCTGGTTCGCTTTCAAAAAGAAGTGGCTGACAATCTTAAACAGATGCAAGATTGTGGTATTAGTCAACCTTCATGTTGTCCTTGGGCAACACCTATAGTCCCTGTATGGAAAAAGGATGGGGGTTTTTGTGTTGTGCTGTGTGGAAACTGAACAATGCCACACTCTTAAAAGAAATTGTTCTATTTAGAACCAGAAATGGTTATATCACCCGCTTCATATGGAACCATTTTAATGGGTTCATTAAAAATAACCCCAAATGGTTCTTTGAATCCAAGTTGGATGGTTCTTTTTAGAACCATTTAAGGGTTCTTTATTATTAAAAGTTATTTATTATTTAATAAGAAAATATAACCAATCCAGAAAATTCAAAAAGTTTAAATTTATTCAATTTATTATACACAAATAGTGTCATATTCTAAATTGCACCTCTGTATATTCTGTATTAGACTGCAAAACTTTAAATTATTTTACATTTAAAATGTTTAATTACATTCAACCATTTAGTTTTAATTATTTCACGTCAGCATTTTCACTTTTTAATAAACATACATAAGCTTGTTTAAGTACTGTATGTACTTATGTAGGTGAGGAGCTTCTTGGGGTTGGCTTCTTACTACCGTCGATTTGTGAGGGAGTTTGCAGAAATAGCCTGGCCTTTACTCCAGTTGACAAAAAGAGGAAAACGGTTTAAATGGGGTGAAACATGTCAAAAGGCTTTTGTAGAGTTAAAAACCCACCTTATCTCAGCTCCTATATTAGCATATCCCAGCCCTAAAAAACATAACACATTTGGATACTGATGCTTGTGATTTTGGAATAGATTCCATTCTCTCTCAAGAGGTGGATGGATTGGAAAGGGTGGTGGCTTAAGCTAGCCGGCTTTGTCCAGGGCTGAGCGATGATATGCCACTACAAAGAAGGAATTGCTCATTATGGTTCCTTTTGTGAATTATTTTAAGTATTACCTTTTGGGGAGGGAATTTCTCTAAAGGACTGATCACAATTCTTTAAAATGGCTTCATAATTTTCAAGGATCAGAGGGACAGTTAGCAAGGTGGGTGGAGCAATCAGCTAATTTTCAGTTTAAGATTGTACATCGGCCTGGGCGGCAACGTGGCAATGCAGATGCCCTTCCGATAATTCCAGCACTGGTAGTAGGTGAGGAATTGAATGATTTCACCAGGGGATCTGGGGTAAGTAGGTCCTCTGTGGTAGTGGATGTGGCGGTCAGTGATGTAGGGGTTAAAATGGTCTGTGCTTGTGGGCATGTCCTAAAGGTCAGTTAGAAAACATAAAAAAAGATAATTCCCTCATTATACATAAATCAGTTGGACAGGCCCCTTGTGCTCATTTGGTTAGTTCTGTTGCCTTTTACCCTTATGAAAGTATAGCTCTGGATATTGTAGGTACACTTCCAGAATCTAGTCAGAGGAATTAGTATATTTTTGTTATTGGGGATTACTTTTCTAAATGAACAGAGGCATTTCTATTATCTAACTAGGAAGCTCAACCAGTAGCTAAATGTTTGGTAGAGTAGGGG
Source organism: Sinocyclocheilus grahami (assembly GCF_001515645.1). Taxonomy (NCBI): domain Eukaryota; kingdom Metazoa; phylum Chordata; class Actinopteri; order Cypriniformes; family Cyprinidae; genus Sinocyclocheilus; species Sinocyclocheilus grahami. The sequence continues at coordinate 246,134 of NW_015505610.1, read as the reverse complement.
TTTGTAGACAGGGAGTAGTTCAGAGTATCCATTCAGATTGAGGAAATAATTTTTCAGTCATGTATTTTTAAGGAATTGTGCAGATTGTTGAGTATGCATTAAGCAAAAACATCACCCTCAGTCCGATGGGTTAATTTTACCTATTTAACCAAACCCTTCTTCCTATGTTGTCCCTCTTTGTAGATGAGAATCAACAGAATTGGGATGCCCTGTTACCTTATGTGTTATGATGGCATACAGAAGTAGTGTGCATTCTAGTAGGGTTTACGCCTTATCAGATATTGTTTGGAAATAGTCCTTCTTGTTGATATGATGTTTGATGTGGTTGCACAAGAAAGATTCCAGACCCCTGTTCAGTATGTCTCAAGTGTGGCAGATAGCCTTTCAGCTGTGGTGGAGGCAGTTATGAAACATCAAATGAAGGCCTCTGAGAAGCAAAAACTCCACTTTGATGTTAAAGTAAATAATCAGTGTTATTCTGTAGGGGAGAAGGTTTGGGTTAGGGATAAAGCTTGGAGAAGAGGTGTGTGTTCCAAACTTCAAATCCAGTCTTGTGGACTGGATGTTGCCCCTGAGAAGTGACCTGCTCCAGGGATGTCTGAAGGATATTCAGCAAGATTAATAGATATAGAGTCTGATCCCTTGTTGGCTCCAGGTACAGTAACTCTTGTGGATATAGAATCTGCTCTGGTTGGAGTCAATGTCCCCCCTTCTGGTCCAACAGCTTCATGGGACACAGTGCCAGTAGTGGCTGATGGTTCAGGTTTAGAGACTGTACCAGAGAGCTTCTCATGATCGATTTCTGCAGATTATGGACCAGTCCTTGTTACTGGGGATATGTCTGCTTCAGTGACTCTTGGGGGTTCTGGGAGTTTGTTGTCAAAGACAGAGGTCATGGCCCGTCCCCAGAGAGTTTGTGAGTTTATGCAAACAAAATGCAGAGACTGCTCCGTTGGACACAAGATTATGTACTATAGGGGGCTTGAGGACAAGCTAAT
>NW_015505610.1:196753-244771 GCF_001515645.1 Sinocyclocheilus grahami | reverse complement strand
GGGGGGGGAGTGTGACAAAATGTCAAGTAAGGCATGGCAAGTAAGGCACTGTGATTAATGATGTAAATCACCTGGAGCAAAGCAAGTGGACCAATTTGAATTCAAGGAGCTGACAGAACTGAAGGAGCAGGCTTGACTTTTCTTTAGAACCTGTGCAGGACTAATGATCAGTTTGATAAACAGTGCACTGTTCATAATCAGAGACTGTGTTGGTGCCATAGACTGTAAAAAAAGATGGACGACGCATCTCCTATTCCTTCCACTATAGAAAAGTGAAGCCAAAGCATCTCCGTATGCCCGCTGCCATCTTGAGTAAATTAATTCATTTGGAGCCCGAGTCTGCACCCAATAAACACAATCAAGCCTAGAAAAAAAACAGTGAATCACCCCTTTAAAGAAATTTAGGAGCACAGTCAAAAAATTCAGGAGCACCTTCTGATCAATACCAAAAATTAGCCTTTCCACTACAAGGTGCTAATTGACTGCTTAAAGTGATTTACAGAGGCTTATTTATTATTATTATTATTTTTACCTTTAATGACATTTTTTTCTAACTTCATTAAAAGCATGTCATATTTTATGTCAAATTAAAACATTTTTATTTATGGGCTTTTTTCAAAATTTCTAATTAAAACAATAAGAACAAGTAAAATAAGAAGAATAAGTTACCAATCAAATTAAATCAGTATTAACAACGCATTTGCACTACAGAGGCACAGAAGAACACAAACGTGGCATGTAGGTGTATTTTCAGACATTTAATGAGGCTCAGAAGTGGTATAGTGCAACTAAATTCATAAATTAATGTTGAGATTAATGTTTTAAATATAACATTTTGAATTTAGAAATATTAAACAATTTAATTAACTGAAACGATACTTTAAAAATGAAACTAAAACTTCCAGTAGGTGGCGGTAAGTCACTGTCTTTGTTACTGAATCATTAATTAAATTGATTTGGACGAACGGCTGATTCATTCAGGAACGAAGCAAGTGATGTGTTCATGAATGGGTAATTGAATCATTGACTCACTAAAGTCCTTTAAAAAATGCATGTTCATATGTGCAGCACCTTAGCTGTGACTTGAAACTGTTGACGAAACAGATTAAATAGAGCAAAATTAGGCAATACCCAGATAGCACACGTACATCTGCAAGATGTCTGTTAAACATCGTTTAATCTGGAAAGCATCACTTGCTGAAAATTTAAAAATTGAAAATATTAAGTCATGATAACGAGAAAACAACTTTTGTAAAGTCAAGATCTCAAGAAATGTTAAGCCGTGATCATGAGAAAACAACTTATGTCGAGAGCACGAGAAAATTAAGCCATGATCACGAGAAAATGAAAAAAAAAAAAAAGATAATCTATGGCCTCTAAGGACTTTCGTAGTTATCACTGATTTTTAGTAATCTGTTGGATTACTGCTGATCTAAATCTTCTTTTTTTAATGGTGTGAAATGCACGTTGAATTATTTTTGACAAATACGTAAAAGAGGAAATCTAATCAGTACTTTTAGTGTTTTTGAATTGCAATCGAGTATACATTATTATTTGAACAACAATAATGTTGTCTTTTTTTCCTCTAAAACAAACAACATTTTTTGTTGAACTTTCATGACTGTAATATAAGATTAAGAAGGCTTTTGAAGTCTAATGATAGATGATTGTTTTGATGTAAAGAGTTTAAAAGGTGTACATTCATGTTTTGTCAAGGCCCCTTTCATGGGCCATGATCAAAAAGACATGGCCAGTGTCACTTTGAATGATTTTCCCCCTAACTAAATTTATTCTAATTTGCATTCAGAGGGCATAACTAAAAAAAAACAGTTTTTGCTTTTCTTATGTGCCTAAGGCTCTATGCTATCCAAACATCAAAGACTTGGCACATGAGAGAAAAGCATTTCTGATTCATCACAAAGCACCTGTTTACTGTTTTTAAAATATAGCTTGAGAGCCTTTCCCCCTTTCTACTTATAGTCTTATGACAGTTCTACTCAATTGTTTTTATTTGATTTTTTCTTTCTTTCTTTTTCTTTCCCCATTTAAACACACTGGTTCTGGATTATGAGAGACTTAGGGATAAGCTTGTCAACAGCAGGGTTGCCAGACAGCTAGCCAGGAGCAGGTTTCTGCTGAAGAGGCTTGGATTTAACCATTGTCTTGTGTTCCAGCAGAGACATGTGAGAGAAACCTCATAGCCAATGGACCAGCATGTGTGCAGACTGTTGGGAACAACTGTAAAATGACTAACTTCATCTGCCACAGTGTATTGCATGTTAGCCAGAGGTGATAGAGGTAGGAAGCAGAGAATAAACTGAAGAGCTACAATCAGTAAGTCCATAAATCAAAGGAAGGTTGTTATTTCATAAAACACGTGGCTTAAATTTAAATCAGTACATTCGCATTGTATGGCTAACTGGTTACAGGAATTTTGAATGGGTGCTGGAAGCCACAATTGTGTGATGTACTGCTCCAGGTTTCAGATGCATAAACTCTCTCTGAACATATCTGACGGATCATGAAAATATTGTCTAGCCATGTCTTATAACAAAATAACGTTTTGTATCAGTGTGTGCAAAAATTAAATCCTGCTTGAGCTTTTTATTTTATGTATTATGTATTTTTTTATTTTATTTGTAAAACTTTAAGATTTAAATCGTATTATCATGAACTAACAATGTAAAATACGGTACCTTTTTATGTTTATAAACAATATGTATATTTTTAACATTTTAACTTGTATAAATTAACATTAGTTAATGCATTTTGAACAGACATGACTTAATAGTATATTATACATTAACATTACATGATTAATAGATGCAGTAAAATTGTTAGTTATTGATACCTAATGCATTCAGTCAACTAATATTTTTTTTTTTAAGTCATTTTTAAATTCAGTCTGTGATTACTGTAGACTTGTAGACCAGACATCCGGTGTCATCAGATGGATACATCTCTAATAGTTTTTTGGTCAAAAGTTCTGGGTTAATTGTGAGGTCGCGTGCTAATGAGTTAGACCTATTTTTCACATCTTACATATGCAACTTGTAAGCAGCATATTTTTCATTTTGAATCCTATGTTAAGAGGTCACAGTGTTCACACTGCACATGTAAGCAGGGCACCACTGCATATCAGAAGTGCAACAAGCACGGCTTTCAAATTGGAAATCATGATAGTTAAGTTTGTAGTAGTTATTATTAGCCCATTATCGATAACCAATTTATAATTATGTCCCTTGTCAAAGGAAGTACTTGATGTGCTATCTCTATTAGGGCTGGGTATCGAGTTTGATACTTAGGCACCGACCAAATTGCCTCAATAACATCAAGTATCAAAGAATGTCTTGTCGTTCAGTACCAAATTTTGATACCTAAGGGGTTAATCTTGTCAACATCTGTGAGCCAATAAGCATGTGCAACTTGCTTGATGTGCCTAAATCAAGTGCTAATGATTGACTCTGGTGAGGCATTAAGGAAAAACACTTGAGGCTGTAGTGTGTAAGCGTCCCGACCCCATAGATGTAAGGCTTCGTTTACACTAGTGCATTTTCATTTTAAAATTGTGTTTGAAAATGAAAACGATCCTCGTCCCTACTGGTGTTTCCACTGCATTACAGAAAGATCTCCATCTACACTACATGACCGAAAACACCTGTTGAGTGACACATGCACATTGTAGTATCATGCTACATTAGACAATCTGTAAGATTTATACTATGCTTTTATTCAAAACTCACCCTAAACCACCATTTAGTGTTTGTAATAACTTCCGTTCACAATCTAATGTGTGTTGTGGCCATATGATGTTGCTGAAATATGCTATTTGTAGCCATTTGGATAAAGCTAATCGCCACACCTCTGTAGCATTTGGCATGTAAACACCCTGTATTGTTATGAAAATAGGCAGAATCTCATGAAAATCACAATCAAAGTCGTAATCATGTGTTCCCTTTTCGAGCATTCACTCTACATTGTGAAACATTCGCAGTGGGAACTACTCCCCTTCCCAAAAATTCTGAAACCGTATAGGATAACGGCAGTACAATAAACTGGCCAATTGTCGCTAATTATGCAAACCACATGCAAATACTGACATGCCTGCAGGCAGTATATAATGCAGTGAGAGCGACAATTGCCTCAGAATCTTCTCCTTCACGCTGCCATCATTCAATACGCACCAGAAGATATGACAGCTTCTTCACTGCATCCGATGGCTATGTTTTTCCAAATTTGCATGGGCCCCATCGACCCGCTGGACCTGCACAAGCGCTGCATCAGCTGCCTGGGCCTGGCAAAATAGAATACGGGTTTTCCGTCCAGTTCAGATGCAGACCTCCCAGTTTCAACAGCGTGGTTTCATCAATGACACTGCCTCAAAATACCCCTGTTTTGAGACAGGACGTTCACAGCCTGCTCGCAAAAGGAGCAACAGAGCGAGTCCCTCTGAGCGAGGTGGAGAGCGGGTTTTACAGCCGCTAATTTTTTAGAGAGATGGGGCACTCCGTCCGATTCTGGACTCCAGAGCTGCGAGTCTTCTATTATGGGCCGGTCATCATCTACTCTCAATTAAAGTGGTGCATATGTCCAGTCTCCTAAACCACGGAGCAGACATGCTTTCGAGGAACGGAATTCCTCACGGGGAGTGGAGGCTGATTTGGGACGACTTCGGGAGGGCAAAGGTGACGAGCAACAACACACACTTCCCGCAGTTCTTTTTACTGTCTCATTCCCCGTTGATGGGGGATGTTCTGACGTCATGCTGGCCAAGAGACAGACATTATTTGTTCCCTCCAGGGAAGATTTTGCCTTTGGTGTTATGGAAAATACACCGTTAACGTCTCATCCATCTTTCGGATGAGACGTTAAACCGATGTCCTGACTCTCTGTGGTCATTAAAAATCCCACGGTACTTCTCGTAAAGAGTAGGGGTGTAACCCCATTGTCCTGGCCAAATTGCCCCCCTGGTCTTTGTCAATCATGGCCTCCTAATAATCCCCATCCACTTGACTGGCTCTATGACTCTCTCTCCTCTACACCTATAGCTGGTGTGTGGTGAGCACACTGGCGCCGCTGTCCTGTGGCTGCCGTCGCATCATCCAAGTGGATGCTGCACACTGGTGGTGGTTGAGGAGAGACCCCCCCACATGATTGTAAAGAGCTTTGGGTGTACAACAATACACAATAAAGCGCTATATAAATGCATCATTCATTCATTCATTCAATTGCCCTCATTTATCCTCATTGCCCCAAACTGGCCGAATCAACCTTGGTTTCCAGACCTCAGGGAGATGCTGGTGGCTCCCCCTTCGTGAATTCCCCTCAGAAGGGAACTGCTATCTTAAGCAAACGGCTCGATATAGTACCCCAGCCCAGAGCTGTGGAGCCTTCATGTGTGGCTACTTTAGGGGTCCTAGAGGACCTAAGCAACCTTGATCCTCATGTGCTTGACACGCTCACTGATTCTTGTGTACCTTCTACTAGGTGTCTGTACACACTTAAATGGACAGTTTGTGAAAAGGTGATGTGATAGAGATATCAGCCCGGCGAGCTGTCCTGTGTCAGACGTTTACGTTTTCTGCAGCATAGGCTAGATAACTATTCTAAAGGTTTATGTGGAAGCTATCATGTTGGCTTATGTGAGCCAGGGACAGGAATACCCTCTCAACATCAGAGCCCATACGACGAGGGCTATTGCTTCTTCAGGGGCCTGGTCTAAAGGCACATCTACAGCCGGCTGCTCCTAGCATAATACTTTTGCCAAGTTTTACAAGTTGGATGTGCCATCCTTGACATCTCAACTGCTTTCGGTGAGTGACTAACCTCACTTATTTTTCTAGTTTATTGTTATGCTGCAATTCAGGGGACAGTTTGTTACCGCTTATAGCTGTTGACACTGTCCTGGCCTATGCACATCTTTATATGTGCTTTTTGTTAAGTTGCACAGAGCTACCTTGCTTAGTGTTGTTGTGTCTGCCCTGTATTCAGTGCATCCGCTCATTTATTCTGGCCAGATATGCTAATTTGGTATACCTGAGTTAAGAGGTTTATTGGTCTAGCTCCGCCTAACAGCTGCAGGCTTTCCTAGCGGCATCACTATTAGTTGGGAATTGTGTGTTGTTCTACCCCATGCTTGGTGTGGTCTTATCCCTTGGTTCAGGCCGATCATCATCGCTCTCACGGCGGGATTGTATACTGTTCCTACTGTGAATACTTCACAATGTAGAGTGAACGCTTGAAAGGAAACATATTTGGTTACTTTCGTAACCTCGGTTCCCTGAGAGTGGGAACGAGACATTGCAAAGTTCATTGTGCTCGCTACTCGATCAGTAGTGCAAGCATTTAGTCTTAGATTCTGAGGCAATTGTCTGTCTCACTGCATTATATACTGCAGGCAGGCTTGTCAGTATTTGCATGTGATTTGCATAATTAGCGACAATTGGCCATTTTATTGTACTGGTATTATCCTATAAGGTTTCAGGATTTTTGGAGAAGAGGAGGAGTTCACACTGTGAATGCTTCGCAATACCTCATTCAGGGAACTGAAGTTATGACAGTAACCTCTGTCTGAGCTATGCGTTTTAAAACGAAAATGCACTAGTGTAAATGTAGCCTAAAAAATTTAGAAACTGAAATTATTTGAACTTTGTTAAAACAATTTGCATCGATTTATTGTGTTGGTTAAATTTTTTTCCTTTGTGCTTTTTTGTTCCTTTGTGCAGGGGCTCAGGAGATAGATAAGTCTTTGAGTCTGTAAAAACCTCAACAAACTGAAACAATGAAGCTAAATTTTTAGGTAATTTGTAATGTGATCTTGTTAAAACGGATTTCATAAAATTGTTATCGAAAAAAGTATAATTCCGGAACCAGTATTGAAGTCAAGGTATCGTAAACGTTTTGAAAATGTTTGAACAATACCCAGCCCTAAACTATTTTCTGTATGGAGTCGCAGTTCTTTTTGAAGCAGTTTGTTTTTAGCTTCAAATACCAATTTTTTTTTTTATGTTTTTGAAAGAAGAAAAGTTTATTTGATCAAAAATATAGTAAAACAGCAATAATAAACATAAGTAATTATGAAATGTTAATTAGATTTAAATAAACTGTTTTCTATATAAAAGAAAATACTGTGATTTCAAAGCTGAATTTTCAGCACCCATTACTCAAGTCTTCAGCACCACATGATCCTTGTGAAATAATTTTTATTTTTATTTCTTTAGCACAAAATCACCAATATGCTGATTTGGTGCCAAATAAATATTTCATATTATTATTAGTGTTAAAGGGGTCATATGATGCTTTTTTAAAGATTATTATTTTGTGTATTTGGTGTATCAGAATATGTTGACATGCTTTAATGTTCAAAAAACATTCTTTTTCAAATACTGTACATTATTGTAGGTCCTATATGCCCCGCCTCTCTCAAACGCTTCGTTTTCTATATAGTCCCTCCTTCCGACAAGCACAGTCTGCTCTTATTGGCCAGCTGACCCAATGCATTGTGATTGGCAGAACACCACAAGCACGCGGATAAAGAATATCTCTTTCGTTTTGAGACTTTAGTCTTTGCAACTTCAGGGATCTTATCTATGCACAATCAGCTTGTAACACTCCAAAGAGAAAGGAAAATGCATCATATGACCCCTTTAAAAATGGTTGTGTTTCAATAGATGTTATGAAAATTACACAGTAATAGTATGTGAAATATATATTTTTTGTAATATTGTAGAAGTGTTTACTGTCACAATGATTTTTATTTTCAAATTCAATAATACTTTTTTTTTGCATTCAAAGTTGGCTTCAATAGTTTTTTTCTCTTTTTTAGCAGCTATGCTTGTTTATATGTAATGCACTGATTGGATAACAATATAAATATACTCATTGGACTGCAAAGGCAGAAGCATGTAAGAGTAAAAAGCATAATTGTTTTAAGGTTGACAACATACAAAGGTGCCCTTATTGAAAACAATCATGTTACTCTGTGGGACACATTTGATAAATGTTTGTTTACAGTAGGTGAAATGAGATGCAATCAGTGTATGAGGTTTGATTTGCACCGAGAGGCTGGTGGGAGCAGACAGCAGAAAGTTTTCTGAAATATATGTCGCTTTTGTTCTGATGAAATGAAAACGTAACTGTCAACGTTACTGATGTTGAGATATTGCTCAGTCAGATCAGATCACAAAGCAGAATTAGAAAAACTGCTCTCCACAGTAGGTGATTCCCCTGATGTTAGCGATTATTGACGTTTCGAACATCACCGGTTAAAAGTAGCCATAAACGCTCCACCAAACATGTATGCCATATAGTAGCCAGGCCTTCTTCTTTCTGTTTATGGACGTGTTGTTCAAGCAAAATCACAATCGATAGCTGTATTTTATAATGAGCTTACAGTTTCGAAATGGTGCAAGGTAAGGAGACAGATTTGAACACTGATGTAGAGTATTTGCGCTTTTTAAAAAAAAAAGCTGCAGTCTTCAAGTTTTGCCTCTTTGTCGCCATCTCTGTTTGAAACCTGAAATTGCAGTTATTTGTAGAATTATCTTCTTTACGTGGGTAGTGCATCGGCGTGGCTCCTCAGCGTGGATGAATCTAATGTTTTGAGATGTATGTGTGGGCCTCAGTCAAGACACCAGTGTGGATATTCACTGTACTTTGAAATTACAGATTGTAGCCTACGTCTTGAAAGTATGTCAAAAATAAGAACTTTCACCTGAAAATGTCATCTGAACAAGTAACAAGTAACAAGTATGTCTGCCAGTTTTGTTGTGACCAACTAAAAAAAGGCACTACCAATAAATCACACTACCAATGCTGACGATCACAAAGTTAGCTCAGATCACGTCAAACCATGCACATTTTTATTGTTATACTTTGTCCTCATGTTTTTAACAACATCAACATTTCGTGACTACGTGTATTTAGTGTGTATTAGTATAGGTCGATTATTAGTTTAATCTGTAGATTTCAATTTCTGTACGGTGCAATCTCTAATTTTCATACTAAAGTCATTGAAAGAAATTGTTATTTTAACCTCAAAAAGCAATTTGATGTTCCTTAGAATTATATTTTAATGTTCTAAAGAACATGTTTAATTATTCCATCCGCTGTAAGAAAAGGCTTTAAATGATACGCCACCTGCAGCATCCATATATGCGATATATTGGCCGGTGTTGTGTCAAAGTCTGTTCCCCCTATGTTTCCCCTTAGTTTAGCGTTCCAGCTATGCAAACAGTGTACAGAGCATGCGTGTGTGCTCGTTCCACTGTTCCCGTGCACTGTTTCTGTAATCTTATAATATTTACTATATATTTAGATATTAATCACAGGATCGATTTTAAGGTTTGGAAGGCTTTGCCGACTGTGCTTTATGTATGAAATATGAATTCAAATAAATGTACAACATCATTCTACCTATAACAAGTATATTTTTCTTGTTGTGTGTGCTTCGCAATCTCAGTTAAAAATAGGTTATTGGCATGAATATATATATATATATATATATATATATATATATGTGTGTGTGTGTGTGTATATAAAATATATAATACAGTAATATGTTATGCTGTGCTTTTGGAGGTATGTGTTACCTATTTACTGCAAAATTACTCAACTACATCATTAGCTTGCATAATTATGTTTTTATATAAAACAATCACTTAAATGATGATCACATTTAAAATGTCAAATTTGAGTTGTATCTGGATATTGATCTGATTGAACTTGTAGGAATTACAGTTTTAGAAAAACAGACTCACTATCGGATTCTGTTCCCCCTATGTTTCTTATACAGGGAGGTTCTAACATTTATCAAACAAGTGGAGGGTGAGTAAATGTTCATTGTTGGGTGAACTATCTCTACCAACCTGTCATTATATTAGGAAATAGCAGACTAATAGAGAGTTGGAACCCAAATGCAGGCATTTACTAATGAGCATGCATTGCACACACAGGTAGGCTTTCGCTCTCCACAATCTTGACACATAGATTAAATAGTGTGCCCTGTGTTATTAGTGCAAAGCTCTTATGTTTTCTCTGTTTTAGATTATTCCGTTGTGGATCTTTGTTTTATTAAAGGACTGCCTGCACTTAGATCCTCTCCACTTCTAGTTTTTCTCCTGTGCCTAAACTGTGACACTATCATAATACATGACAATTTTTTTATGATTTTAAAAGTTGATTTTTGTAAGAAATTTCACTTGTTAGTAGTTTAATCACAAAATATACCAGACTCTCTGAGAAGTGTGGTGGCTATCTCCCATCTTAGCTCTATAATGTTGTTCAGAGCCACAGGAAATGTGACTGGTTATTGCCGCAAGATTTTCTCTGCAAACTGAAAACATAAAACATATGATATTAGTTGTATCTAATACTTAAAATTATAGTCTAGCCATTATTATTTCACTCTTTACCTTATATTATATACAGCATGTGATATACATTAATGTTCACAGCTACACTCTTAAGAAAAATTGTTCTAAACAGTACCAGAAAAGGGTTCTTCGGCTTGTAACTGTCACGGTCACTCGGGGAGAAAGGAACGAGGAGACGACATTTAACATTGATATTTAACAATGACATTTAACAGCCGACCCTCGAGACATCAAAACACAGGGCTTAAGTAACAAGGGAGGAAACGAGGGAATTAATCAACATAACAAGGAAACAAGGGAAACACAGGTGGAATCAATTAAACATAATGAGGACAGGAACAGGAAGACCAAAAAAGGGCAAACAAGAACATACACGTGACAGATCGCCCCCCTACCGGACGGCGCGTTCCGGGTGGATCTGGGAGTTCAGGGGGCCATGACGGAGCAGGCAGTGCAGGTTGCCATTGTGGATCAGTGAGCTCAGGAAGCCATGGCGGATCAGTGGACTCAGGAGGCATGGCGGATCCTCCATGGCCTTAGCTGGCTCGGCAACGGGTATATGCCCGCCCAAAAAAAATTTCTTGGAGAAAACTAGGAATCCTGGGGACGCTCTGGAGGCGGGCACTTGATGGCGCTCTGGAGGGGATTCAGGGACTGGAGCCCTCCTTGGGCTAAGCACGGGGACAGGAGCCCTCACTGGGCTAAACTCAGGAACAGGAGCCCTCCGTGGACTATACTCGGTAACTGGAGCCCTCCGTGGGCTATACTCGGGAACTGGAGCCCTCCGTAGGCTATAATCGGGAACTGGAGCCCTCCCTGGGCTTAACTGGAGATCAGGAGCCCTCCCTGGGCTTAACTGGAGATCAGGAGCCCTTCCTGGGCTAAACAAGGAATCAGGAGCCCTTCCTGGGCTAAACGAGGAATCAGGAGCCCTCCCTGGGCTTAACTGGGGAGCAGGAGCCCTTCCTGGGCTAAACGAGGAATCAGGAGCCCTCCCCCTGTGCTAAACTGGGAAGCTGGGAAGCGCTAATGAGGTGCTTGCACTGGAGGGCGCTCTGGAGAAGCAGGCACTGCAAGGCGCTTTCGAGGAGCGGGCACTGGAGTGAACTTAGGGCTGGAGCCGACACTGGAGCGAGCTCTGGGTGGGAGTGAGCCACGACCGACGGGCTTGACTTGGGAATGGCCAGTGGGCTTGCCACAGGATCTTCGGAACTAGACTTTGGAACGGCCGGCGGGCTGGAGAAAGCCGCGGCCGGCAGACTTGACTGAGGAATGGCTGGCGGAGGAGTCCCGGATCAGGATCGGAAGCTCTCCAGACACCGGATGACTGCCTCCTTCCAGTCGAGGTTGGTGGTGTCTATGAGCTCACAGGGCGATGGTAAGTAATCCCGATCCGGAACAGCGTCACGAGGGTTTCCCCCTCATGTAGCTGACAGGGTCGGGGCTCGCCTGAGCCACGGCGATGAACATCGCTCGTTTCTCCATAGTCTCAGGGGAAAAACAAACGGAAAACAAAAACACTTTGAAAAATGGGAAAAAAACGGGGGAAAAAGGTGTCGCTTACTTCAGTTGGGGTTGGCTGTTCTGTCATGGTCAGTACCAGTGACAGTACCAGAAAAGGTTTTTTTGGCTTGTAACTGTCACAGTCACTCAGGGAGGAAGGAACGAGGAGACGCAGGAGAACACTTCAACTAGGATTTAATTCAAATGAACAAAGGATAACACACACAGGAACTCTGGGATGACATTTAACAGCCGACCCTCGAGACATCAAAACACAGGGCTTAAGAAACAAGGAAGGAAACGAGGGAATTAATCAAGGGAAACACAGGTGGAATCAAATAAACATAATTAGGACAGGAACAGGAAGACCAAAAAAGGGCAAACAAGAACATACACATGACAGTAACAATAGAAGAACCATTTTTTGTGCTAAATAGAACCTTTTTTTATAGGGTTCCATATAGAACCATGCTTTGAAAATGCTATATAGGACCTTATTGGTGTTATAAATAACCTTTTTAATGATAGTTCCCCTTCAGGAACTCGAGCTACGTCCGAAGACACTACGGGAATGCCCCCAGCGTGACCGTGCTCTGAATCACATGTGTAATCAGTAAAATGGAAGGGCGAGACGTCATAGGCAGGTGACGTAGCAACCAGGAAGCTATAAAGGCACGTGAGTTTGAACCGGCTTCAGCTTTCTGTCATTCAGCGAAGCGCTCTGTGTTGTGCCAGTCATATCTCTGTTGTGAGTCTTATTTGGTGTTGTCTGTCAAAATAGAATGTCATAAGTGCAATGTCCACAGCCACAGAGAAAATAAAGCATAAGGGCGAAAGTGAGCAGCGTTTCAGGCTGTTCCTCCCTGCCCTCGCTATATTACGAGTGGGGATACACACAATATATGCGTTGTTTGCTTGGGTGCGAAGCATTTGGCATTGGCTCTTGCGGGAGCCGATTGCCCGCATTGTGAGCGAATGTCATTGTGCTCGCTTCACTCCCGGAAGACTCTCTTTGAGGAGGGAGCCTTCTCCAGCGTTCCTCGTCGTGCTGGTCCCGCTTCAGCCGAGGCTGAGCGGCGGCTGCATTCGTGGGGTTCGCAATTGGATTTGGCGGAGGGAATGGAGACGGGCGAGCCCCTATCTCCTTCCTCACCTGCCAGATCCGGTGCCCGCTCTCTGGGATCGGAAGCCCGCACTGCGGTTTCTTCCCCCCGGGGAACGGGCTCGATGCTCTGCCTATCTTCCTCCGAGGAGGTTGATGTTGAGAGCGTCGGTGAGGATTCGCCCCCTCACCGACGCTCCGAGGAGGTTGATGTTGAGAGTGTCGGTGAGGGGGCGAATCCTCACCGACGCTCTCAACATCAACCTCCTCGGAGGAAGATGTTGAGAGCGTCGGTGAGGATTCGCCCCCTGACACAGCACAGTATGAGGAGTTATTGGAGGTGGTCACTCGTGCCGTAGCTAAATTAAATATCGATTGGCCAGCCGAGAAACAAGCTGAACCGCTGAAAAGCAAATTAGATGAGCACTTTCTGCGGAGTAAACTGCCACCTCCACGCTGGAGCCTACCGTTTTTTCCCCGATCTCCACACCGAGGTGTCGAGGTCGTGGGTGAGACCATATTCAGCACGTCTATTTACCCCCGTTTCCTCTCATTATGCAAACGTGGCGGGGGTTAGTGATCATGGTTATAAGGCGATGCCCCGAGCGTCTGGCGTTAAAGGCATTGCCCTCCAGGCCGTTACGTGCAACATCTAGCCTGGTGGGCAAGGGGTATACGGTGGCAGGTCAGGCTGGTGCGTGTCTGCACACCATGGTGGTGTTACAGGCGTACCAAGCCGACCTGCATAAGGAGCTAGATGAAGGCGAAGAAATAAAAAAACATGATATAGCAGAGCTTAGGAGGACTGCCGATTTATCTCTCCGTGCCACCAAAGAGACCGCCCGTGCCATTGGGCGGTCTATGGCAGCTCTAGTGGCAGCAGAGAGACATTTGTGGTTAACCTTGTCAGATATTAAGGAAAAGGACAAGGTCTTCCTTATGGACACCCTGCTTGCGCCTCCTGGCCTGTTCGGCGATGCCGTCAATTCCGTCATCGACAGGTACCAGGAGGCCCGTAAACAGGCGGCGGCGTTCCTGTGGTTCCTCCATCGCCGGCCCGCTTGCGCCTTCTGGCGTGTTCGGCGACGCCGTCAATTCCATCATCGACAGGTACCAGGAGGCCCGTAAACAGGCGGCGGCGTTCCTGTGGTTCCTCCATCGCCGGCCCGCTTGCGCCTTCTGGCGTGTTCGGCGACGCCGTCAATTCCATCATCGACAGGTACCAGGAGGCCCGTAAACAGGCGGCGGCGTTCCTGTGGTTCCTCCCTCGCCGCTCTCTAGCTCTAGGGGTGCTGGGCGGGAGCAGCTCTCACCGCATACCTCCTCCTCATACAGCGAACAACAAAAACAGAGCGTCCCTTCACATGCTCCCCCGCAACGGGACCGAGGTCAGCGGCTCTCTGGATCGAGGGCTGCGCAGTTGAAGCCCGACCTGAGGATCAAAAATATATATTGTGTGTTTGATTGGTCCAGACGCTACAAATTCCCCCCTTTCGAATGCTGTTGTCCATAGAATAGACAACAACGAGCGATGTCAAGGTGCAGAACAATCGAACACACCCCTGCCACTCACGGCTGGGAGCCAGTGGCGGCTCTTTGGCTGTTGGTGCCTCCAGAAGTGGTTGTGGTGCCGTGGTGGATGCTGTCAGGTGTTGTGCTGTGGTGATGTAGGCTGTAGCCAGGTGTGGGTCCTCGAGCTTATGCAGCAGGTGTCGAGGCTGTGTCACCTGTCTTCCTGAAGTGAGTTATTCCGGGTAGGATGGTTTCTTTGTTGATGTTGTTAGCCAGTAGGCTATCTGTGGTACCCGTGATGTGGGACAGCCGGGTTAGACTCTCACTGGTGAGAGTGCATGTGGTTCCAGGGATTGCCGGGAACTGTTATGGAGATTCTATAGTGTGTAGAGAATTTCCGACTGACCTAGTGATGATGGCAGGAGAGCAGCAGGTGGTTGTTAGCTCTCTGTTCTGCCCGAACGTCACTAGAAATCTGATGTTTGCGGTGTCGCTTGGCTCTTGTGGCGGCACCGACTTGAGCTTGCCTGAGTTGTGTTGGTAGAGCTTTCGCTGTTGGGCATGTGGGCCCGTTGCTCAATCCAACGTTGTCTGGCTGCTTCTGGGGGTGTCGACCGGTTTCAAGGGATGCTCCTCCCTTGGAGGGGCCTGATGCTGTGTTGCAGCAGGCAAGGAGTCAGAGGTTTGTCCTTCTCAGTACTCCTTAGTTGAGTTTTGTTCAAGGAGCTCTTTTGCGAGTGTCAGCAGCTCCTGTAACCCAGACGTAGGCGTGTCCAGCTGTCCTTGTGTAGCCTCCGTTCAGCACCCGTGTGGAGGAGGATGTTGTGGTGGACTGCTGTTGGACATACCGTGGTGTTTGCAGGATGAGGACGCCTTTCCCCAGTGGTTGGTCTGGAACCTGGGTCTGTTGCCATGGTGATGGCTCTGTCCTCTTCTGGCTAGGGGCTTTCTGTAGAAGGGTTTTGCATTGTGGCAATGCTGGGTGCCTTCTGGTGCCCGCTTTGGATTCTTCTCTCTGTGTCCAGTTGCTTTCAGCTCAGTAGGTGGTCGTCGGCCCTGGGTAGGGGGTGTTCCTCACTACGCCTGGCCAGTCCTCTTTGGTCTGCATTCTGGGCAGTTAGTCTGAGCATGTGCAACCTTTTGGCAAACTTGTGTTAAAAGTAAGGGCTAGAGACTACTACAAGATCAAAACGGAGTGTGAGTGCTAAGATCAGTTTGGGTCAGCATATGTTTGCTGAAAATGGCGTCAACAGGGTTTTGATTGATGACTTAAGACTACTCTTATTGTAAAATTATCACTCAGAAGTTGCGTAGGTGTAAACATACAATAAACACTCTCAATTAGATCATCCAAATACGAATTCATAGGTACTAAACATGGTAGAGTTATATATATATGTAAGCTGACAGGAGTGTGTTTCGATTATAAGCCTGCATAACAGTATACAATTGCAAAGACAAAATACACGATGACAATAATATACCCAATGACCTGAAGGATCATGTGTGTTCATTCAAAGAAAGGTTTTCCTATGAATTAATTAGTAGAAAAATCCATTTCTACACTGCCTCTTGCCCTGGGACATGCAGGGATTTTCCCTGCTTTGCATTCCTTTGGCCAATAAACCCAGTGATATCAGCATTGGTTGCCATGGAACCAGGGGCCTGTTCGGCTTCCTGGGGTGTTACGCATTTCGGGGGGAAGGGTTCATAGGTCCTTATATGACTTGTTAACTGAGGGTTGTTACAGAGTATTTGTTAAATATAGCTAACAAAATATATATTGTGTGTTTGATTGGTCCCGACGCTACATATGTAAAGTATATTTTACTATGATACAGCAAATGTATAGACATTTAACTGAATAGCACAAAGTAAAGTAACTGTGGTACCACATAATATTACGACTCAGTAATAACAGGGCACTACTATGGTAATATCTGCATTATTACTTAGGAAA
Organism: Sinocyclocheilus grahami; assembly: GCF_001515645.1. Taxonomy (NCBI): domain Eukaryota; kingdom Metazoa; phylum Chordata; class Actinopteri; order Cypriniformes; family Cyprinidae; genus Sinocyclocheilus; species Sinocyclocheilus grahami. Next base: position 228,321 of record NW_015505610.1, on the reverse strand, counting down.
TTACATGGTAATAACGGAAATTGCATGTGATTTCCTAGGTAATAATGTAGATATTACCATGGTATCTGTATGAATTGGAATAATTACAGTCATCATTACTCAAAGCTTATATAGATGATGACAATTACATCTATATATGAAGAGTTTATTTGCAAAGACAGATAACTCCGTTTCTTGAAATTTTCAAAAATCATGTTTTTTATTATGTAATCATGTTTTTATTGTGTTTTATTGTGTTAGTTAGCTGTAATTATTAGTTATTTTTTAATCAAAATAACCCAACTAAAGTTTGATTGAGATTAATTGGAATGCACATTGAAAAAACATGATTTCAGAGAATTGTTAAAAATGGAGTTATCTGTTTGTGCAAATAAACTCTCCATATGTATTGAAATATAATTAATATACAAAGTGCAGTGTTACATAGGCCTAGGTAAAAGAGGGATCAAATAAAAAAAAATTGTCGATGAGCTTAAAAAACTTCAGATTTACAGTGTAATGTCTCACTCTCCGGTCTCGAGTCCCACGGAGGAGCTCCGGAAGGATAAAAGGAGGAGTGACGACAGTGTTGGACGAAAGAGGACCAGGCCTTTTATCCTTCCGGAACTCCTCCGTGGGATTCGAGACCGGTGAGTGGCGCAGGTGTCGCGCATTAACATTTACTCCACCGGCATCGCTCCGTTCCCACGGCTCTCAGCCCCGCCCCTCTCGTCACAACATGCAATCAAGGAATTCAGTAACTTATTTTAGACATGTTTTGGATTTAAAAGATTTTCATTATTTTCTGGGATGTTTTACCGTGACAGGGCCTGACCCTTTAGCTCATCCTCCTTAAAAAAAACATACAAAAAACAAGCTTAAAATCATACAATTCTATGACAGAACTCACCCTTGATCAGTGTCAGCTTCACCTCAGTCAAATTGTGCCACTTCCTTTGAGTCATACCTTTAAAGGCGCATTACACACATTTTATGTTGAGTTTTATGTAAACGTGACAGGACTGACCGAAAACATGGGGACAGTTGTAAAATAGTATTTATTTGTAGAATTTATGTAGAATTTCATGTTTTTAATCAGTTGATGTGAATGATAACAACTTAAACTAGTTATTGATGGAGTTTTTTTTCCTAAATAACAGTTTTGAGCATAACAAAACTATGAAAGCTGTAGGTCCAATTTGGCTGAGGACAAGGACAAGGACAGGATTTGTAATTTTCAAAAGTGTTTTTAATAAATTAAAAAATATCTGAGAACCTAATGAATGACATATTCCTTTACAGAACAACTCACAGAAATCAACCATCAGTCAGTTTTAGACATTTTTTGGATGTAATACTTTTTATCCACTGTAACAATTCAAGGACAGATAATGTACATTTCTGGTAGAATGTCCCTCATATATATACAACACAGTGGCCAAAGCCATTCAAACCTTCAAATATATCCTGTGATCAATACCTAAATATACAATAAACATTATAATGTGATGAAAAAATTGTCTATTGCTTCACCAACATCAGTCTAATAAATGTTAGAACCTCCCTGTATAAAAAAACAAAAAACATGGGGGAACAGAATCCGATGGTGAGCAATCCAGCTGTTGGAAACCGTTCCCCCAGACTTGTGATGAGAGATGCTGATGTAGTGAGTCAGAAGTTGCTGATTCTTCAGTGTATGTGATGCTGATAAATGTTAGAACCTCCCTGTATATAATCCGATAGTGAGTCTGTTTGTCTAAAACTAAGTTCAATCAGATCAATATCCAGATACAACTCAAATTTGACATCTTAAATTTTATCATTTAAGTGAGTGTTTTATATAAAACATAATAATTATGCAAGCTAATGATTGATTCATTTTGCTGTAAATAGGTACCACATACCTCCAAAAGCACAGCATAAAATATTATTGTATTATATATTTTACACACACACACACACACACACACACACACACACTAAATCGTGCCAATAACCTATTTTAAACTGAGATTGAGAAGCACACATGACAAGAAAAATATACTTGTTAATTAGAATGACTTGTACATTTATTTGAATTCATATTTCATACATATAAAGCACAGTTGGCAAAGCCTTCCAAACCTTCAAATCGATCCGGTGATTAATACCTAAATATATAGTAAATATTATGATGACAAAAACATAAGCGGAAAAAGTAATATCGATGTGCACATGCGCAGTAAGCCCTGGTAGGACAATCTGACGAGTAGGATGGAATGTCAGGACACCTGGACTTCTTTATAGACTTGACGGAAACCTACCAGTACTACTCAAATTAAAGCACATTATTACAAGCCTACCACTGTGAATCGAGCTAAGGTAAGGAGATCGTTTTTAACACTGGCTGATTATGTACTTGCTCAACATTTTTAACCAAAAAAATAATAACTTACGGACTACAGCTTTAAATGTAATTAATTATTGTATTTATTTATTCATTTCAACCCAAAAGTTTCATAGCTTTAACTTTTTATTGATATAATTTTAATGTATTTATTTGTGGAAAAATACTATAACAGGATTGCAAATTTAATATAAAGGAGAATTTACTTTTCCAAGTGTAAATGTATCTTTTACAGACTTCTTATATCATGTTATCATTATTATTAAATTTTTTTTTCAAATTATTCATGTATAAATATTCATTCATTATTTAGTATTTTGTTATTTTTAGCAAAGGTTAACTAATTATATTTTTATTCATATTTTTAACCAGCTTTTATTTGTATAATTTCTTTTTAGCACTTCAACTTATTTTATTTCAGTTAGTTGCCAATTCAGCGTTTCTAGTTTTTTTAACTTGTAAGTTTTTCATCTAATATTTATCTTTTATTTCAGCTGTTTCAATCAGCAATTTTTTTTTTTATAGTTTTAGTTAACAAAAACAACTTTGTTAAATACGTATTCATTTTATTATTGCAGCAGTGTTGAGCATGTGTTATTTATTGTTAGAAATTAAATTATGTGATTAATTTTGGCTTTATATCAGCCAATGGCCATTCTGCTCTCTAACATATTTTCATCGTCCCATTAACAGACTCTAATCAGTCGACCACTATCAGCAACACATGGATGCCGCCGAAGGATTGACCCCAAATGTTCTGCCAGTCCCTCTGTTCTCTTCAAACAGCTGAGTGACCTGTTTCTAGTCAATTCTCATCACAACAGCACAACAGCACTCCTTTTGTCAATAATAAACAGCCACCGGGTTTCCTGTGGTCAAAGAAACACTTTCTCTGCTCACAATATATCTGCTTTATTGCACACTGGCTTAGATTAGACAGAGCGTTGCAGTGCATTTCTTCTGCTGGATCTTGGAAGGCCTCATAAAAATGTGTGGAGGCAGAGCTAATCGTATAATTAATCTTTAGCGTCCGTCAGTTCCTGGGATGCTCACTGTTAGGACTATGATCATGGACTGTCATGTTGTCAGGAATTTAAACAGACTGCCACAACCCACAAGCGCTCCCAGAGAGACAACATTGTTGATCTAGCACCTCCCAAAGCTTCTGTGCACTTTTCAGTCTGCATGGTCTGTCAATCAAGCGATTAGTCCGTGCAGTTACTTGAACACAGATTAACACGTTTCAACAATTTTTCTTCCCTACATAGATTAGAATTAATTTATAGTGGGGTACCTTTTATTTTACTCAAGCCAGATATCATTTAATTTTATAGATCACAAAAGATTATTGTCTGTCAACGGCTTTTTTTATTATGTGTGGTTAACATCTCTTTTTGTGAGTCACTTTTTAGTGGGAGGATCTAGAGGGTCAGATAATTCCTTCAGGCAAACAGTGAATTCTGAATTCAGAAACACACTTGATTATATCGGTGTCTCAACTGAATGGTCAACAGGAAATAATATGCAGAGAAAAATAGCAATTTGCATGGGAAATATAACACATACTTGTGATGAGCATAATGAGGGCACACTCTAAGCACCCTATTCTATCTTTTGTGTCTTTAATAATTTCAAGAGAATGTGCTAACCCAGAAATGTCACCACTTGCCATGGCCCAGCTGAATTTATTTGCCGGGAGACATGTTAGCTGTCAATAAGACCAGAGAGCTGTGCTGAGTGACAGATCGGCATAGATTTCCCCATGCAGAGGTCTGGGTTATTGGGATTGGAATCACTTCATTCCTTCCCAGAGACAGTTCTGCTTTCTTGATTATCTTTGCCTCCGAGCAGATAACCTGTCGGGACAGTACCACATGCCAGACACTCTTGGCTTTGATGGTATTGTGCTGGTAGGGTTTGGCTTTGTTTCAGAGGCTCAGCCTGTATTTCCTTCGTGGAGTGTAGTCTTTTTGCATGAACCTGAAGTGGTGCTGAACACTCATAACGCATTGGATTTACAACATTAAATTTCACCTATTATGGTCTTCTGTCCACCAAAGATTCCATCAAGGTTTTATATTATGTGCTTCCATAAATCTGTAGACATTTCTATATTAGAATGTTCTGTCTTGTGCCTCTTGCTTAAATGTCACAGCTCTAGATTATAACATCATAAAGTTTAGGTTTTTAAATATGTGCTATATATATAGTAGCTGTAGCTGTATGTTAAAACATAAAGATTAGAAATGGATGGCTATGGATCTGATCATGTATACTAATCATTACTCATTGTGTAACTCCCATAGTGCAATAATTTATTTGTTTTTATTTTTTGCATAACAAACATACTTTTTGGTCAGGGACTATATAAGGATGGCTCTGATTGAAATGCTTGAAGAAAATCGTAATGAACATTTATTTATTGTTTTTAATTAGTTTGATTAATACAATATCATTTTAATGAACATTATTGTTTTTTTATTTATAAATAATTTGAATGTTCTTGTCAACCTTTATTCCTTTATTTAACCTATATTCCCTTGATCTTTTGACATATAAGAGGTCACTGTACTATAAAAACATCCTGTAAGTTTCAGAACTCAAAACTTTCTCATTAGTCTAAAAATAGCTTATATTGAAGCCAATCTGCCAAAATGACAGATTGTGGAATGTGCCACTTTATGAGTAATAGTGTGGCTAAACACCGCCTCTGCAGAAGAAGATCAACACCTGCTTCTACATAACTGCCTGTTTAGCCCCGTCCACTGATTCACGCGTATGTTTACCGTGGATTTGTTTACAAGCAAGGCACAATTCGACACAGGATTTTAAGAAAGACTGAAACTAAAAGACGATGCAGTGCCGAATATATTGGTTCCGACAGTAATGCCGCACCACACAAGTGTGAGTAACTGTTTTTATTACTCGGTCGCTATTGCTTTGTCTGTTATTACAGATAGTTTGATATGTACTGAGTATTTATGCGTTTTTAACCAAAATCACAGCAGCAGCATCTATGAAGGATGTAGGCTGTCAAACATACACAACTGTTAGCCAATCATAGCCGTTTACTTCCGAATCTACAATCCGCCACATCTATTCAAACAGAAATTAGCCTATTACTTATAAATTATGATGTTTTTTTTATGTAGAAATCTTGATAACATTATAAGTAGACCTCAGAGAACAGTATAATATAATACAAATGGCAATTCATGACCCAAAGTGTTGTACAGAATACAGATCAAGAAATGCCAATATAAGTACAACATATATATATATATATATATATATATATGTGTGTGTGTGTGTGTGTGTATATTAAATTATATAAAAAAAATAATAATAATGTTTGCTTAATACAATTTTAATTAAAATTTTTAATATATATTTACATTATTTGTTTTATTTATTTATACTATTTTTTTTACTTATATGTCGTCAACCTAAAACAAATCCATTTAAATCAGCAGACATTGACCCAGAGTATTGTACAAAAAACCAATAGATAAGTAAACCACAATGCATTCATTAAAAAAAAAGTTTTTAATAATAATTTAATATGTTTTCTCAATAATATACACTGTATAGATAGGTGTTAATTTAATATAATCATATTAATGGCACAATTTGATCTCATTTTTAATGTTATTGAAGATGTATGAACATTCATACATATTATGTAAGTATTATATAAGTCTTTAAGGCATGCTATACTTACCAAGTGAATTAGCAAAACGGTGCACATTCTTGAGTAGCGTGGGAGTGCTCAAAAGAGGCAGTGCTCAGATGGGCTTAATGTAGGACTGTCTACTTAAGCGAATGGCAGCTCTCTCTGCTTGAGTGTGTGGTGAGGTGGGGCTGCCTTCAACATCTAGATGGAGATAAAGGGGTCATACCACGGACTTCTCCTCCAGAGTGTGTCAGAGGTTGATGAGAGGTAGAATCGTCTAATCAACCCTGAGTGGAGCCTCTTCAATGTTATTGTTTATCCCGATGATTGCAGACTCTTATCCCACAGCCTCATGTCATTATGCTCTTCCTCAAATAGCAGCTCTTTTATGCCCCTTTTTCTCTATTATTCCCTCACACTGCTTTTCCAGCTCCCAAATTCAACCTGATTTATTTCCCTCCTCAGCGTTCGTTCTGTTGGGTATGTTGATCTTTTTAGTTAAATAAATGTCATGTTTGACCCCCTTTATCCACTCTTTACATCGTTGATGCTCTTTATCTTTATTCGTGATTCAGAGTATGTATGCAAAACTTTTTTCCCACATCCTCTGGATTAGATAAATCATTAGGGAGGAATGAGGATTGAGGACAGCTCTTATAATCATACATTCATCTTCCAGCATGTGCAGTAACGCTAGATGAACTAATGTATTTAAAACTCCACAGTGACCTTGATAGTGATGTGTATCCATTTTGGAGCAGCTTGAGTTTTTGGCTCAGACAAACTGTTCTGACATGATAGCCTTGTTTGGCAGTCACTGCCAGTCTAAACAAGGACAATTCACCCAGACATGATCTTCAACTTAAAAGGTGGCATATATTTAACACCCTGAGTTTAAAAAAGAAGTTGGGAAAACAAAATAACTCAAAAAAGTGGTCTTGTTTGTCAAATAGTCATTTTTATCACTTAATAATATCCCTGATCTGCAGCATAACATATGAATACACACTCAAACTGCAAAACATCTTTACTCTGCGCTAATCTTGTATAGTCATATATAATCATGTATTCATTATATGTGACACTTAACCAATATTTATATATACAATCAGAAACAAGTACCTGCAATATAGTTTAGACCTTTCTTTGAGCATGATGACGGAGGCGGTGTCTCTCTCAGTGAATGGTAAACAGATTTGATTGATACTAGTAAAATCTATTTAATAATATGTGTCAAATAATGTTCTTTGACTTTTCTTCCTGTGAGGAAGCATCCCAGCCAGAAACTACAATAGTTTACTATGAATTAAATGGAAATTAAATGAAATACAATTTATTGTGTAACCAAAATACCAATAATGCATAATGTAACATGTGACTTTTAATTATAAACGAGCCCAACATACTCAGGGATTCTAATTTTGAAATGTCTATACTATTGTGTATACAACTTATTATATAAAGGTCATAAAGCAGACATTTGAATAATTCATCAAGCAGTTCATAACCAATCGCTTGGCATAAATGTGCGCTATTCATTGATTGAAAATCACTTTTTGAGGCAGTCTGAAGCGCTCGCGCAACAGTGCCGGCTTGCGACACTGCAACTTGCAGTGCTCTTTTTTAAATTAAATCATAGCCTTTTGAAGTTTAATAATCAGTAGGCTGTATCACTATTTGTTTTTCCATCCCCAAAATATAAGACATCTTAAAATGATCATTAATACATTTGTTTTACAATTGCATGTATTGAAGACTTTTCATGACATTAAATTTAAGAAAACTCACCCGGAGGGATTTTGCTTTATTTGCACACGTGCTCCTAAATATATTTTACAGTTCGCACACACATCTATTTTTAGTCGAAAATGCAACTGAAAATTGTAAAATTAAATAAAATAATAATGGATAAAAGGATAAAAAACGAATCAAATAAAAAATGTGTCTCCAAATATACTTGGGCGGCCCACCCAGGTAAAGTCTATGTGTGAGAAACACTGGCAGGACATTTCAATCTTTATACTATCAGAAAGTATAAGCTGTTTTTCTTCTGCAAGTGCTCGACTGGATCTGGGTGTCTGCAATTAATTTCTGTAGGACTAAATCTTTTAGTTTGCTTTTGGTAAATTAATTATTTTAATACTTGTCTGTGATGCACTGTTATTATATACAAACATCGCAGTAGTGTTTAAATGCTGTAGGCAACTTTGCATTGTATACAGTTACTCAGCAATCCCCCAGTCTATTTAGTGTTTGCCAAAGTACATTTTCTACACATTTTGTGTTTCCTTCCCATAAGTGTCAATTTAGTGAGCTGAGAACTGAGACTCGGAGATGGGTTTGACATTGAACAGCTCAAGTCATGTTTTGTTGCTCTCTCTTGCGACAGAACGGCAGTCAGCAAGGTCCAGACACAGAGGGATCTCAAATATGTCTCAGAGACATCTAATCTCCTCTATTATTGATGCGGTTCCTAGCTTGTTATGGACAGTAAAAAAGGGACCTTTCATCAAGAAAGCTGATTGATTTTCAATTAATTCATCATCTAGTTTCTTCAGCTCTCTATAGTCATTATGGTGACGGTACATCTTATTTACTTCTTTAGTGTGACATCTAATTAATTCAACCACTCCGGAGATGGAATTCATCCAATCCACCCCTCAATGGTGCCTAATGAGGAAACATTATTAATTCACCTCAGACAGGAAATTACCCAGGTCGTGCTTTTTTTTAGATGCCACCTGTTAATATAAGTATCTCCCTTATAATATATATTTTTTTCTCAATCTGGGGCTGGATTCACGAAACGCCCTTAAGAATACAATTCTTAACTGCTATTTTCTTCTTATTTTCTAACTTAACAAAGTTAGAATAAAGTTAAGAATATTTTATATTGCCAACAGACATAAAAAAAGTTTTAAAAATCATCATAACTTACCTTGTAAATTTACAAAAACCTCCAACTTATCTTAAATCATCAGAAGTAAGGTGTTTATTGGGTTGTTTGAAATATTATGCATTATAACATAACATTAGCTACATATAATGCATATGTTACTAGGGATGTGCATACGTGCTCTGAAGTGGCGCAAATGATCAATTAATGTAAACAATGATCAGTCATAATTATTTTTGATGTGAGTTTTTGCTGAATTCCATCCTGAGAGTGACTCTTTAAAAATAAAAACATTAAAAACACAACTCCGACTTCTGATTTCCCACCAAGACAGTCGTGACATAAATATTGATTATTTTTCATTGATATACAATCAGATAACAGCAAAGCCATTTAAAAAAAATCCAAGATATAAAAATAAGATGTTTTTAAAGAGTTCGCCCAAAAATAAAAATTATGTCATCAGCATGAAAAAAATAAAAAAAAAAAATACAATGGAATTCAGTGCTCACCATCACATGTGTGGTTACCAACATTCTTCAAAATATTTGTATTTATTTATTTTTTTTTGTTTTCAACAGAAGAAAGAAACTCTTACAGGTTTGGAACAACATGCGTAAATGATGACGTAATTAAAATTTTTGGGTAAACAATTCCTTCTTAAGAATTGTTCAGGAGTTGCAACTTATTAGTTTTTATCTTATTAAATTTCTTAATTTCTTCCTTAAGATTTACATAATCCATCATAGACTGAAAAATCCCTATATTTCGCTGGAAGCGCAAACTGATCAATAGCACAGTGTGTCGTTGTCTGTGGGTAGTGTCTATTTTTACTTATACGCTGGTGGTCTGTGGGGCAGTGACTGGTGGTATGTGCCTTTTGCTCTGTCTCTAGCCTCCATGATATCCAGAGGTCAGGATAACCCCCGAGATTGATCCCTTGGTAATGACCATATGGTGAAGGCTGATCTCAGGTCAACTTATTGTGGCAGAGGTGAGCAGCTCCTACAGGAACAACAAGAAGAATAAACAACAGCAAAAGCGACAGCTTCAGTCAGGCATGGCCAGTCGATGTCTCTATCCCCCAATTCCCTACAGTGAAACATAAAGCAGAAGACAATAAAGAAATTATTATTATTTTTATTATTGTTTATCAAATGTTTGTGCACAAGCTGTTTGGGTAGTATTGAACATTCTGCCAAAAGGATTTGAGCATGTTTTGATTGGATCCAAATCCCAGGAATCATGAATATGAAATTGATTGTCCAGCTTCTTTGGATTAGTAGCTGCATTAATCATGCTCTAAGCCTAATTTTTGTTGTGTTTCACAGAGAAACTGAGGCCATATTGTTTGTGCTGCTTTAACATTGAGTGCTATGGGCTATATGAAGTGTGTGATCTCATTCGTCCACGTTGCAGATGGCTTGCTGAGCTATATTTTTGTACTCTTTATTCAGAGCCTTATACAGAATGCTTTGACAGGCCATCAATTCAAACTCCTCTGATCCTTAAAAAAATGTTTCTATTGTTGTCATTTACTCACTCTCATGTTGTTCCAAACTTTGGGACTTTCTTTTCTTCTGTGGAACATAAAATATATTTTGAAAAATGTTTTTGTCTGTACAATGTAAGTCAGCTGGGTTCAGTGTTGTTGAACCCCATGGATAAAAACAGTTTAAACGTTCTTCAAAATATTTTATTTTATGTTCCACAGAATAAAAAAAAAAAGTCAAACAGGTTTGGAACAACATGAGGATGATATAATTGTCATTTTGAGTGAACAGTCCCTTTAGTGTCCAAAGGATGCAGTAAACCTCATAAACATGCATTATTTAGGCTAGACAATTAGACGCCACTGTACAGTAGATTGGCTTTCTACTGTACAATTTTCAGTTGTGTGTATCATTTAATTATTCTGGTAGATTTAGGGAGAAGTACAGCAGTTAGAGGAGCCACTGTGAAGCTACTAATCTAGTTAAGAATGTATAGGTTATCTACTATTTGCCCCTCAGATAATCAGCATAAATTAATCTAGGTCTGACAGTTGTGTGTGCGTGTGAATGTATATGAAAAGCAGTGTTCTGTTGCAGAGGACATTCAGAGATAATAGAGAGACTCATGGCAGAGGCAGGGACACAGAGAGAGAGAGAGAGTCCTGTCCTATTTACATTTCCGGTTGTGCCACAGCTAGGAAAGGTGCTTGAGACATTACGTTCTTTACACTTTGACAGCATCTACTGGAGCTTTCAGTGGTTTCATGGGCCCAATTATGTTGAACAAACTCCTAATTTGCTGATTATTAATAGTAAGGTAGTTGTTAATTTTAGGTAAGGGGTGGATTACAGGATATAGAATATGGTCACACGGAATAAGGCATCAATATGTGCTTTATAAGTACTAATAGACAACCAGTATGCTAGTAATATGCATGCTAATAAGCAACTAGTTAATGATGAGAATTGGTCCTTAAAATACAGTGTTATCACATTCTCATAAAGTGTTAACATGTATTGGTTATTGCTCTTATTTGGGCTTTGATTGCAAAACATTTTGATCTGTCATTTTTAGATGTTAAATTACACAGTAATGCAATTAAAAGATTTATAAAAAAATAAATAAATAAACACTGCTTATGTTCTCTCTGTGTACATCGTGTTACTATTATACATGACCTGACAATAGTGTTTTACTGTATTTTTTAATAATTTCCATCATATTGCATCATAACTTGCAGATCATCCATAGACTTTAAAAAAAAGAAAATGGTTCATGAAGAATTACGAAGGGTCAATTGTATTTTAAATAGTAACAATGTAAAAGGATGATGACCTGAATGTCATATGCATTTTATAGATTCAAGTTTAATTGCCTTTACTATGTATGTACATATAAAACATAGTTTAGCAAAATTCAAAAATAGCACACCAAAGGCTGTAATTACCTACACAAAATTACCCAAACATCGTTTTGAAGGTTTCTGTACAATAAGCAGTTTAGACTGACTTAATTGCAGTGGTCTAATGCTAAGAGGTTTAAAACAAACCCCTAATCAGAAGAATATCAATACAGCACTGCCTTGAAAGCACATTGAATATCAAGCTTTAAAAAATGCAACTCAGCAATTAAAAGTAATACTCGAATTCATGAGAAAACATTAATTTCCTCCCTCAGATATCACCAGGCTACTTTGGCCTTTGGTCTAAGCCAAAACATGTTTAGACAAATTGTATAGTTGAATTTTACCCCTGCTCTCACCCCATTTCATGACCATTTATGTCTGTAATCTGAAGCTGTGCTGTTGGTCTGAGATGCCAAAATATGTCTCTAACATTCCAGAATATTTAGTCTTCACAGCAGAGTTAAAAGTGTAGAATAACAGTCGAAAAATGTTCCGTGTTAAAATAAATGTTCTGAACTGGAGCAGCCCTCGCTTCCCTTCATCCTCCCCCGCCTGCCTGAATTCTTCTCTTTCCATCTTTCCCAAACTGACAGGTCAGTCTGTTTTACTTGGAAGAGGTCCGGGTGGAACAGCATTGAGATCGTTTTCGACAGGAAACTGCGGCAGCTGACTTCCATTAGGTAAATTGTGAAGAGTTTCAAATGAACAATCCTGTATTGTCAGGTACAATTACCAATGAAATCCAGCTTTCTGGTGAGTGCAGTAAAATGATAAAATATAAAGCTCAACGTGATGTCTTATAGCTGCACTGGTTTCAATTACTAATGGTCTAGGAAGTTAGACTGGAAAGAGCGTGTCTGAGGCTGTCAGAGTGAGCCTATAAAAAGCCATACCCGTGTCAGAGGGGACAATGAGACTTTTGATGCCTTTTATGGGTGCATATGTGGGTCACCCATGAATAAACCCACTCTTTCTGTAACCTTTTACTTTATACAGCTCAGTAGAAGTGTTTTATTACTGTTTCAGTCAAAATGAATAATTTACCCCCACATTGCTTTGAATTTATTGGTTCTGTACTTTGACCCCGTGCAAACAGTAGCGTCATGAGTAAATCACTACATGTTTGCGCCAAGGGCTTTAAAAGGTCATAAATGTGGTTCTGTACTTTTTTCCAAAGTGTATTCAAAGTGATTTTATTAATTATTTAGGTATTATCACATATATTAATGTTGTGTTTTTTTTGTAACCTTGGCCAGATCTGTGCCTTGCCACAATTCTGTCTCTGAGCTCTTCAGGCAGTTCCTTTGACTTCATGATTCTCATTTGCTCTGACATGCACTGTGAGCTGTAAGGTCTTGTATAGACAGGTGTGTGGCTTTCCTAATCAAGTCCAGTCAGTATAATCAAACACAGCTGGACTCAACTTAAGGTGTAGAACCATCTCAAGGCTGATCAGAAGAAATGGACAGCCCCTGAGTTAAATATATGAGTGTCACAGCAAAGGGTCTGAATACTTAGGACCATGTGATATTTCAGTTTTTCTTTTTTAATAAATCTGCAAAAATGTCAACAATTCTGTGTTTTTCTGTCAATATGGGGTGCTGTGTGTACATTAATGAGGAAAAAAAAATTACTTAAATGATTTTAGCAAATGGCTGCAATATAACAAAGAGTGAAAAATTTAAGGGGGTCTGAATACTTTCCGTACCCACTGTATATACCATTCCATTTTGTTGTTGTTTTTAAAATATTTTTTTTTTTATTTAGCAAAATTGTGTTCTTGATCAATTGATCACTAGATGTACACAATTATTTTGTCATTTTACAAAAGATCTTTTTCAAATAAATTTCCTTTTTAACTTTCTAATAAAGACTCCTGAAAAAAATATCACATAGTATCACAGTTGTTAATAAGAAATGTTTCCAAATCAGCATATAAAAATGGATAATAGAACATATATTTTAAATTGTGGTAATATTTCTGTACTTAATATTTCAGTATTAGGCCTTCTGTATTTTTATCATAACTGCAGCCTTAGAGAGCATGTCTTTCATAAACATTAAAGGGGTCATATGATGCTGCTAAAAAGAAAATTATTTTGTGTATTTGGTGTAATGAAAAGTGTCTATGCGGTTTAAAGTTAAAAAAACACATTATTTTCCACATACTGTACATTATTGTTTCTCCTCTATGCCCCGCCTTTTTTGAAATGCGTCGATTTTTACAAAGCTCATCGGTCTGAAAAGCGAGGTGAGCCAGCTATCCAGTGCGTTGTGATTGGGCGAATACCCCAAGCATGTGACGGAAATGTTATGCCCCTCACCATACTGTTGTTGCCATGTCCGGCCGGAGCGACGAGACAAAAACATTAAAACCCATTATAAACGAGGCATTTGTTGCATCCAGTGGGGAAATAATTACCGATTATATTGACTTATACTGTCTTTTTACCGTTGCGTTGCGTCATGCCGCGTAAACATAAAACCCTGTCTGCATTTGTGATTGGAGAAATGACAAACAACAAGTGCTACTCTACACTGCCCTATCCAGTGCGTTGTGATTGGCCGAATACCTCAAGCGTGAGACGGAAATGTTACGCCCCTTGCCATACTGTGATGATGCCGTGTCCGGCCAGAGCACCGAGACAAAAACATTAAAACCCATTATAAACGAGGCATTTGTTGCATCCAGTGGGGAAATAATTACCGATTATATTGACTTATACTGTCTTTTTACCGTTGCGTTGCGTTTCACTACGAAGCACAAAGCGTCTTCACGACATGGCGGCAGCGGCAACAATACTACAGCGAGAATAAAAGTTACGCCTTCTTTCTTTGTGTGAACATTTGGGCGGCGTTATGCAAATCTTCCCACATAGTGAGGTAGATATGTGGGGGCGTGTTAGACTTTAGTCTTTGCAACTTTACAGATCTTCTTTATGCACCAAGAGCTTGTAACACCCCAAAGAGAAAGGAAAAATTGTAATCGCATCATATGACCCCTTTAACACAAAATCTTTTGAAAGGTAAAAACATGTTGAACAGCAGTGTATATAATTATGGATAGTTCAACTGAATAATTTAATTTCACAATGATTTCTGGCCTTCTCTATCTTTTTTAAAAATGATTTACACTGTTTATTCAGTCCATAAATGGATTAATGGTCATTAGGAAAGTACGAGCATTTCCATGATGAGCAAGATTTTGTTTAAATTAGAAATATCATATATTTGAACAATTTTATTTCTTTGTTGTTTTCCCCCTCTTAATATCGTGTGAGAGCTCAATTCAGAGTGCCCATTCAGCACCAGGAAGACATGGCACAGAACAGCACTAGAAGGGGCCACCAAGCCCCTAATGGAGAGTGATTTATTGAATGACTTTGGCTTGCTGTTGGCCCTGGGCCTGTCTCTAATTGAGCACCTGGTGCTGCATGGGAAAAGTTAATATGATATAAATTGATACTGTGGCAGTGGCTGTGGCAGGGCTCGGGAGGCAGCATGAACTCATGCCTGTTTCCCCTTGGAGATAGGACCAGATGCTCCAGGAGGCAGGCGGAACAGCATGGGAACACTGAGGTGACAGATAGGCCTCACGTGAGGCTGGAGAGGTGGGCCAGAATCATCTGGCTACAGATGTTGTGCTGGAGTTTCTAGTCATTGATTCTGATACCATCCGCGCTGAAACAGAAGACTTAAAAATTATAAATAATGGTTAATACTGGAGCCGTGATTCATGGTGTTTTGGAAGATTGATTATACTTGACTTAGTTAACACATTACTGTTGTTCTCTATACTTAAATTAATAATGTGTAGCAAATATGGTGAATTTTTACATCCAAAGGTGTCAGAAAATTCATTAAAATATTTCTTACAATTCTAGGCTGTGTTGAACACTTATCAATATTACTTTATCTAAGCTAAAACATGAATCTTTTTTACTAAACAGTTTAAGGACAATGTGTGTTATTAGACATTTTGTAAACAAACTATTTTACATCAACTTATTATACATATATATATATATACATATATATTGTGTTGCACTCAGTATACACAATTATGCACATATGCAAGCAGTTTGAAAGTTAACATTCCAGTCATAAATATAAACTAATAATTAGAAATTAGAAATTACTAGACAGATATACATTTAATCAAAAGTTTAGGGGCAGTAAGTTTTTTTTATTTTTATTACTACTTTTGTTCACCAAGAATGAGTAACATTTCTAAAGATTTCTATTTCAAATAAATGCTGTTCTTGTGAACTTTCTGTTCATCAAAAAAAATATTTTAAAATTCAAATTGAATTAAAAAGTTATTTCAATTTGTAATTACCAATAATAACAATATTACTCTTTGTACTGTATTTTTACCAGATAAATGCATCCTTGGCAAGCACTTGGATACCATGTTCGAAAGCAAAAAAAAAAAAAGTGCATTGTAGTATTCTGTACATTTAACCTTTCTTCCACTAACTTTCTTCTTTCTGACAGTTTTTTCAGTGATTGATTTCAATAAGATGGAGTGGCAGGTAGCCAAACTCAACCTGTAAAAACCATATGGAGTCACACAGAAAAGCCTTGCAAAAAAAGTTTTCCTGTTGTCCCTTCATCTAGACAGTGAGAGCGAGGGAGGGAGAGAGATGGAGGGAGAATGAAAAAAAATAAATATGTGTCTGTTCTTTGTGGCTCCCCCCTTAGGACGGTTGTGTCTTGACAGCTCACTCCCACAAATGAAACGGAATGCCAGATCCATTCAGCAACCCTGTTTGTTTCTCTGTCCCTATCCACTCCTCTTACCCCAGCAAATCAGGTGCTGAATATACAAAACCTATGCCCACTGGCAGCTTCAGACTGCAGATTAGTAAGAAGGGAAATAAAAAGACAATCTGGTAAAAAGTATTTTTCAATATATTTCTTGCTCTGCCTAGCTACATACTGCCAAACTCACAGTCCAAAGCACACAGGCTTATCCAGAATAATCTTCTAAGGGAATTCCGCTCTGTAGTTCTTCTTAGTACTCCTGTGTCAATACAAAGACTTGCATGGCTTTGGATGGATTTACCACCTTCTTTCTCCAGTTAGACTCACAAATATTCCTGCCTGAGTGCATTTCCCTTTTCACAGTTCGCATGCAATGTTTGTTACACAGAAAACAGGAGTGTTGAAATTCGATTGGAATCTAGACTGCGGGCTGGAAGAAGAAAACATAATGTGAAGAACTAAAGCCACTTATATTAGCTTGTTGTTGTTGTTCATTTTCACAGTTTAAGATGTTTTCCAGCAATACTACTGACGCCTGTCATTATGGTTACTCTGAAGTGACCAAAACCTCCACATAGACCCTACAAAGTACTCTGTCGATTTATTTATTCACATATTTATCCTTAACCAAGACTCACATTCCTCTGCCTCTTCAGATGTTGTTCACCCACCACATTGTGTTTCCACTGTATTCTGGCAGAGCACGCAGATCTCGACTTGTGCGGTAAATCCCGATGTTGAGAAATACTGAGACTGTGTCAGAATGGTATGAGCCTCTTCTCTTGGTTGTGTATTTATATGTATTTTCTCTTTTATCCACTCCCTGGTGCAGAATTTGAGAAAATGGTTTCTGAAGGAGAGTTTGTTAATTAAAAGCTTGTAGTATATTTCCAAAATATAAAAATGCCTTTAACCTAGATAAATTTTCTACACAAATAATTTAGCCTCAATTGAATTACATGTAATGTATTCTCAATAATCCTTTTAAGAAATTGTTAGCAATCGGTTTATTCATTTAGATGAATTTAGCTGGTCAGTGTCTTTGGACTTTGGCTAAGACGCTTCACAAATCAGTGGATTATTTTTTTATGTCATGCTAATGATAACACACTGTTGAATGTTTCTGGAAAATGTTAACATCCAAAGAACAACTGTAAGATGTGATATTTTTTTTTATTATTCACACACAAGAAGATCCTTAGCATGTTCATACACTGAAATAGATGGGACAATTTGCAATATTTCAACAGTCTGTTTGTGGTAGCTTTAGTTTTTTATGGTCCTGACTTTTACTGCTTTATGAACCAGTGTGTCTCTGCACAATATTTAGTTTCTCTGGTCTATCCTTCTACCCGTGTAGGCTGATGAGTCTTGACATCGTGTCCTTTATGAGGCACCACAGTCACAGACATTAAAGACATTTATATTGATATTTACAAACAATTTTTATTGGGAGTACAGGAGATTCTCGGCTGCGTCAGACAGAGCATTCGTATAATAGCGCATACAGGAGATTCTCTGCTGCATCAGACAGCGCATTTGTAAAACAGCGCATACAGGAGATTCTCGGCTGCATCAGACAGCGCATTCATTAGTGTGTTCACCCCTGGTTAGCATCAAATGAGGGGCTATCATCTTCTGGTGCTGAAGACTCTGCTGAAAAGCTCCTTGCTTTGGTGGCTGCACAGTCAGAGTCAGAAGCAAAGTTACCGGCCATACTCCTTCAGGCCACCAAGAGTATCAGGCTGGAGGTGAACTCGCCACCATCCCCTGAACGCTTGAGGCTGGATGATTGGTATCTGGGCTCCGAATGTGAATCTCAGCCATGCTCCGCCCAGTGCCTTTCTGGAGGTTCACGAAGAGCTCACCAAAACGTGGAAGGCCCCCACATCTCCCAGTCATGGTTGAGCTCTTCCCTCTTCACTACCCTCGACGAAGCTCAAATCGCTGTGTGCCATTCATGTTCTGGGGCAGCTCAATAGTGTAGCCGATGCACTCTCACAACAGCTTACCCTTCCGGGAGAATGGAGACTCGATCCCCAAATGGTCCAGAGGGACCCCTTTTCTCAGGGACTGGGCACTATTTGGCACCCACGTCCCTGTCTGTGGAACCTGCACATTTAGCTTCTGGATGGGATGTGGTAGATCTCTCTGGGGACCTGCAGGCATTTTCGATCAACAAATTGTGCCTTGATTTTGGGCTGGTTGATTTTTCACTTTATCTTGAGACCCTGGCCCGGTTATATGCCCAAAGTTTCCACCACTCCCTTTCGGGGCCAGGTTGTGAACTTGCAAGCGCTGCCCTTGGAGGAGGCAGATCCAGCCCTTGTGTTGCTATGTCCCATCCCAGTCGTACTGTTCACATTCCTATGTGGATGTGTCTCCGCATCCCAACGGTTGCTTAAATCTAGAATTGTGAGAATGTCGGAACAACCCTTACTTCCCTGGTAAGCCTGCTTATTTGATAAGTGGCTTATAGGGTGTTGGGTAGGTTACAGATTGAGGTGCATCTGTCCTGACACGTTTGCTTGTCAACGTCTGCACCTTCATCTTTGTCTTCTGGATGTGGCACTTTCCATATGGACTCCTAATGTCAGTGCCAATGTAACACCTAATGTGACTGACTGATGGGGAACATCTCCGTTACGTATGTAACCCTTGTTCCCTGAAGGAAGGAACGGAGAGGTTACGTCCCTCATGCCACAACCGTGAACATACATAACCTAGACATTCTTTTAAACTTTATAAGAATCTTGAAAAAATATATCACAGTATCCAAAAAAAAATAAATCAACATTTTCATTATTGAATATAATAAGACATATTTTGAACACCAAATAAGCATATTAGAATGTTTTTTTTTGACACTGAAGACTGGAGCAGTGGATGCTGAAAATTCAGCTTTGCCATCACATAAATAAATTAAATTGTAAAATGTAGTAAAATAGTAAACAGTTATTTTAAATTGTAGTAATATTTCATAATATTACTGTTTTTACTCTATTTTTGATCAAATAAATCAGGGGTGTCCAGACCTGTTCCTGGAGGGCCACTATCCAGCAGAGTGTCACGTGTATGTTCCCGTTGAGTTCCTGTTTTCCTTATTTGGTCCTTCCTGTTCCTGTGCCAATGTAGTTTGATTTGTTCCAGGTGTATCTCATTATTAGTTATCCTCCTCACCTGTCTACCCCTCGTTATCTGCCCTATTTAGTTCTAGCCTGTTCTGAATTTCTTGGTCTGGAATTGTTTTGTCTACATTGCTACGTGTGTTCTCCTGGTTCCTTTGGAAACCGGCTATGGAAATTGCCGCTCGGTTCTCCGCCTTAGCTCACTCCAGTGTCTGCTCCAGCCCCAAAACTCACTCCAGTGCCAGCTCCTCGAAAGCGTTTTGCTGTGCCTGCTCCTCCAGAGCACCCTCCAGTGCCAGCACCACGTAAGTGCTACCCTGATCCCCAGTTCAGCCCAGCAAGGGCTCCTGTTCCAGAGTATAGCCCACGGAGGGCTCCTGATTCCAAGTTAAGCCCAGGAAGGGCTTCTGATCCCCAGTTCAGCACAGGAAGGGCTCCTGTTTCAGAGTAAAGCCCACGGAGGGCTCCTGATTCTAAGTTAAGCCCAGGAAGGGCTCCTGATACCCAGATCAGCCCAGGAAGGGCTCCTAAATCTCCGTTAAGCCCACGGAGGGCTCCTGATCCCCAGTTCAACCCAGGAAGGGCTCCTGATCCCCAGTTCAGCCCAGGAAGGGCTCCTGAACCCCAGTTCAGCCCAGGAAGGGCTCCTGTTCCTGAGTATAGCCCACGGAGGGCTCCTGATCCCGAGATAAGCCCACGTAGGACTCCTGTTTCCCTGTTAAGCCCAGGGTGGGCTCCTGATCCCGAGTTCCAGTGTCGGCTCCAGCCCCAGAGCTCGCTCCAGTGCCCGCTCCCCGTAAGCGCTTTCTAGAGCGCCATCTAGTGCCCGTTCCTTCTAGTGCCCCCAGTATTCCTAGATTTCCCCAAGAATATTTTTTTTGGGGGGGGGGGCATATACCCGTGGCCAATCCAGCTAAGGCCACGGATGATCCGCTATGGCCTCCTGAGTCCCCTGATCCGCCATGGCTCCCTGAATTGTGTGCTCCGCCATGGCCTCCTGAGTCCCCTGATCCGCCATTGCTCCCCGATCCACCCCCCCTCCCCGATGGTATTGTTACGGCGTGGGATGCGCCATCCGGGAAGGGGGGCGATCTGCCACGTGTAAGTTCCTATTTTCCTTATTTGGTCCTTCCTGTTCCTGTCCCAATGCAGTTTGATTTGTTCCAGGTGTATCTCATTATTAGTTATCCTCCTCACCTGTCTGCCACTCATTTTCTGCCCCATTTATTTCTAGCCTGTTCTGAGTTTCTTGGTCTGGAATTGTTTTGTCTACATCGCTACGTGTGTTCTCCTGGTTCCTTTGGAAGTTTATTAAAGACTGTTTGAAATGAATTCCGCATCTCCTCGTTCCTCGCTCCGTGCTCCTCACAGTAGCATCCCTTTACACAGAGTTTAGCTTTAACCCAAATTAAACACACCTGAACCAGCCAACTAAGGTCTTCAGACTCACTAGAAACTTTCAGGCAAGTGTGTTGGAGCAGGTTGGAGCTGAACTCTGGAGGGAAAGTAGCTCTCCAGGAGCAGGATTGGACAACCATGAAATAAATGCTGCATTTGTGAGTGAAAGAGACTCTTTTTTTTACATATAAAAAAAGCAAATACTAATGATCCTAAATGTTTGAACAGAAGTGTTTAAGAGTCAAATGCCTTTACACCACTCCAATATTTAAATGAACAGAGATCAGAAAAGGCATCAGTATTTCTCTATATTGGAATGTAGCTAATTTTTTAATTTATAGAATATTTCTGTTGGTTGCATAATGGTATCAAAGTTTCTGTTTAAATCAGTGCAGATACCTCCCAAATAAGAGCAGATAAATTATATAAAATAACAGGTAAAGCTTCTTATCTTATCTTAACAAAGATCCATGCTCATCTGTGGGAAGCATAGTTCACACAGCATCTGCTCCGCAGTCCAACTGCTCCATAACCTGCTCAAGTCACCCTTCTCCATCTGCAGCTTGCTTGCTTTCTCATGAGAGGCCAAAAAAGAAAACACAAAAAAAGAAAATGAAAAGAAAGAAAATAACTGCTGCTGACCACTGAAAACAGCTGCAACTCTGAGGCTGATATATTGATTGATACTAAGAAATAGAGCATAATGAAAACAACAGCACATTTCTGAAAACATACTAGAACAGTTTATCCTGACAACTGCTGTATGTTACATAAGAGTACATTTTTAATGAGTAAATTCAGAAAGAGTGTCACTGTCTCTCAAAGGATTAGCATGAAGGTGAAAAACAGCTAGTACAGAATAAGTGTGGCCAACAGTTACATATTTTGTCGTGGAATTAAGTGTTTTTTTATTCGTGATGTGGACCAGACGGATTTCAAGTGAGGAAAGATATAGCAGGCCGACGGTTTAAAAGACTATGACATGTATTTTGCAGAATTATTTCCAGCATTTACAGAAGAAGATGATTTCCATTAAGTAATTTTAGCCCAACCACACTCTCTGTGAAGACCGTTATGATGGAATACTGATAAAGCTAGGTCACTAAGAGTCTAACCTCTTCCAGGGGTGAATATTTTTCATGTCTGAATAATAATATGATGAGAAAATCAAAAGCCAGAAAGATCAAATATTTAATGGAATGTTTTCAGTTCAGAGGTTGTCTATGCTCTGCCTATTTGTCAGCACTCTTTAGCTTCGGATGACTTGTAAATGAACTGCTTTGTCTGTTAGCTTCAAGGATAATGTGATTGCCTTGTTATAATGCATAACACTATACTGATAATGTAGTGTGTCGCTTACATACTGTTAAAATTGTGGGGTCAGTTTTATTTTTATATTTTTTCTCCAAGAAATTAAAACTTTTATTCAGGGACACAATAAATTGATCAAAAGTAATCAAGTCAATATTCCAGTCAAAAGTTTTTCCATTTCCAATAAATTATGTTCTGGGTGCTTTTGCATTTTCTTGCAAAAGTATTGCGTTCCCCGGAGAAACTTTGTGTTTGCATGATTTTTCCTCCCATCTCATATCATTTCTATCACACAACATTTGTGCATTCTATCCACAACATTTTTGAAAGAAAATGCATTAAAATATAATTTATCCTCCCATCTCATTGTATTTACCATCACCTTGTTACTTTAGGGGCTCCATAATAAAATAATTCTGAAAAAAATAAAACTATCATGGTTTCTACAAAAATACTAAGCAGAGCTGTTTTCAACAACATTTTCTTGAGCACCATATCAGCATATTAGAATAATTTCTGCAGGATCATGTGAAACTGAAGACTAGAGTAATAAGTGCTGAAAGTTCAGCTTTGCCATCACAGGAAAAAAATACATATGAAAATATACAGTATTAACAGAAAAATGCTATTTTGAATTGTAAAAAACAGTTCACAATATTACTGTTTACCTCTTTTTGTTTTATTTTTGTTTCAAATAAATGCAGCTTTGGTGAGCATAAGAGACATAATGGCATGGGTATAGTTGAGGGAAGATAGAAGAAGACTAGGAGTAGAATTCTAAAGCAAAGTTTAATAAGAATAATCCAAATAATAAGCAGACAGGCAGGGCAACACACACTAAACAAAACCGAACAAATGAGTGACTGAAATACACAGTGATAACGAGATGATAATGAACAGGTGTGATGACTAGATGAGTGTCAATGACGACTGATGACTGGCAGGAAACTAACCATTTGTCTCAATGTTCATACTATCCATCCTAAATAGTATGTGAGATTAGAATAAGTGTGTCCCAAAGCATAGTATGGTGAAAAGAGTATGCCAAAAGTCTACTATGGTCTACTATTTCAGGTCAATTTTTGAAGTGTGGATCCGTGCACACTCTAATGGCTAAAATTGCCCACAAACCATTGCGCTTTGGCGAAGGATTCGGTCTAGAACTACAAACATGAATAAAAGGCGTTAGAAAAACTACAAACGATGCGGGGGGAGGAGGTTAACTGTGACAAGATGATTGACAGGCCAGTTTACAGTGACAGGGTGCGTGTATCTATGCGACAGAGCGGTCCTTTAAAGATGCAGTTGTGTGACATGATAGTATGTCCCAAAGCTTGCCTACTCTTCTATTACACACTCAAAAGTGTGTACTTTTTCTTCACCAAAAGAGTACATACTTTAAGGGCGTAGCAAAAGTAGGCACATTGAGACACAGGGTAAGACAAAGAAACTCATGTGACTAATGAAAACAAACTGAAAAAAAGTCCACAAAAGCAAACTAACTGAACATAAATGTGGCCATGTCCACACGTACCCAGGCAAGTTTTTACTTCTTCCATTTTCAAAAAAATGTATGTCCACATGAAAATGCAAATGCATGCTATGAAGCACTGTCAAGAGCATGCCAAACCAACAGGTGGCGATATAGTCTCAACCGTAAAGCCATGTTGGCCAATCAGAAGCCTGAAAAAGTTTCCAGTAGGCGGAGATAACTGTGCAGGTTCCGGCATCACAAGCCAAAAACTCCGGTTTCGCTGTCTACACGATAACACTGCAACCGAAGTTTTTGAAAATCTTCACCCTGGCAGGCGTTTTCAAAAATGTTTGGTTTCAGTGACCTGGTGCTGCGTTTGCGTGTAGACGAATGGCCACACTGCATAGAAAAAGCTGCGGTTTTAAAAATCTGCGTTCGTGTGGACAGGGCATGTGACACATAGTGAATCTCCACATGCTTTTATTACATTTATATACAAGTACATTCTTAGTCATGACATTTAAATGCAGTTTCAATTGATTTTTTTTTTTTTTCTCTTTATTTTAAAATGCCATCTGCACTGGAGTGTCAAAGAGAATGTTAAGCGCTCAAGGAAAAGGCAAACAACGCAATACAGTCAGTCTGTGCCGCCTGTCTCTCAATTCACACCCATAGAGCGAGACAGGAACTGCAATATTGCAGCTTTATAACTGTGTTAACTGCAAAGCGTTTACAGTATGAAATGACAGACAGAATGCAAGAGAAGTCATTCTATAATACAATGAGATGTCTGAATATATGACACTATAGATATGTCAGTGGCATGCAATTATGTGAGAGCAGAAAAGTTTATTTCATCATGTTTATGTCTTATAACTCCACATGCATTGGATGGTGCAGCCCTTCAGCATCACAGATGTTTGTTGTAGCCTCCCTTTATATATATGTAAATATTCACTTACATTCAAGAGATTGTCTGAAACCTTTAGCAGCATCTAACAAATAAGAGGATATAAGCTGTGGTGATAGTTTCTATGCAGCATTGGTGTTTGGCCAGCAGGGGCAGCAGATGTGGCAGGATATTCATGTTAAATTACTAGAGGGAAGCTCACTTATGTACACATATTTCCAGATTTCCAGATTTGTATTTATTTATTTATTTTTTTTTTTTATCCTGTTTTGTGAAGAATGTCAGTGCAAATAATCAAATGTGGTGTAACATTTATAAAACAAGTATTTGCTACAATCAGATCATTACAGAGAAGCATGTGAAAAGAAGAATATAAATGTATGGTTGATACATTATGGTGTATAAATATATGGTGGAGACAGTTTTTGGCATTTTTACATCATTTCGGATCCTTTCAGTTGACATTGACTTTATCAAGTATTTGTGTTGAATGTACACTGGAATGTATTAACAGTTATTTTAAATTGTAATTATAGTTCACAATATTACTGTTTTGACCAAATAAATGCAGCCTTGGTGAGCACAAGAGACTCCTTTCAATAAAATTTAACAACAATTTACCAAAAGATTAACATTTTCAGAACCCTATTTTCCCCCCCCGCAAATTCCATTTTATTTTTTCCAAAACTGTGTTTTCTGTTTTCATTCTTAATGTAATCCACTAGGCATAAAACATTAAATGAATTAACCTTTAAACAATTTATTTTATTTTTGGCAAACAAATTGCTACAGAGACTTTCTGTTAAAATTAAAACATGGAAATACAATTGTATTATTATTATTACTTTGAGAAGAGCATGCTACCATACAATACAAGTAAATATATATATATATATATATATATATATATATATAGTAATATATACTATATATATCAATAGCATATATACTATTTTACTATATTTGACTTTGTTTGCAAAGCAACATTTATTTTCATTAAAGTTTTTCATTAATAATTTATATTTCAGCTTTATTTCAAACGAGTGGTTCTTTAGTCTTAAATGGATTACTGTTAAGTGGAGAGCACGCATGACAGCTTTGCCATTTTTTTGCTGTAGCTCTGGAACACTTTGTATTTGTTTCCACAAGACAGAATCAGAACAATACAACTGGTCTCAATGGGCTGGACATTTGGGAGAGAGAGTGCAGTCGGAATGCAAATGAGGAACACTTATATAAACAGGCTCCAAAATATACAAAGGCTGAGGTTGCTTGAAAGGACTTGGGAAGAGCTGCTTAGAGAAGAGTCTGTCATGATGTCTGGGATAAACAAACTGTCTGTTCTACCCAAAATGCATTTCACTTATAAACAGAGAGAATTCAATGTATGAAGTCACAGTGTGACATACAAATCACAGTGATACTTTTTACGCTGAGTTGAAAATCGGCTTTCATGCGTGCCTTTTAGCACAATCAGCAAAAGGATCAGTAAGATGTGTTTCCGGGATCAAAAATGAATAAATCATCCAAAAATACTTGGGCCTATATAATAATTAAGTTTTGGATTACAGTTTTATCAAAACACTCAGAAGTAACACAAAGAAGCCTAATAGAAGTAACACATTTCAGTTTGCAGATGGGCTCCTGTAATTGATTGGCTCAAGAATGAGACCACCATATCTATCTTAAATACAATATTCTTGTGTCTCGTGTTAAAAGAAAATACAGTTATCAACACCGGTCTAGCTATTTCGGTATTTTAATAATGCCCTAAAAGGGGCCTTAAAGACTTACAAACACAAAATGTGGTTTGCATATATTATATCTGAATAACTTAAAATGATAGCTAAATGATTTGAATGAAATGAGTCAAAGCATGTTTTGATATAGCAAGCTTAGAATTACAATTGTATGTCTTACAACTGTGATAATTATTATTATTATTATTCTCACAGTGTGAATTTATTTCGTATTTAAACTTATTTTAAAATGTGACAATTACTTTTTTATTCATTCTGAGGCAATATGTGTTTCCATAGATACTGTACACATTAGCAATTTTACCTGATTTAATACAATTCTGACTGCTCAAGTCCTGCCACTGAACCAACACATATCATATAAGCTATATATAGTGATACTTGTGTATTAGATAATTAACTACATGCTTGATACAATTATTATAATTTTTCTTTTCTAGCAAATGTATGTAGTAGGACCACAAAAGAGTTTTACAATGTCATTTCTTGTCATATATCTTTCAAGGGCAGGACAATCATAACATTACCACAAAATCCCAATTTAGCCTTTGAATATGCTCATTGTCCCAGACATTTGCTGCTCTGTTATCTGTCTTACATAGTTCTGCCTGTCCTGTTCTGGGCCTCTGGGACTTTTTTTTTTATTATTTTCACGTTGCCTCTTAGTTTGACCATGAAGTTGTGTCAAATAAAGCAGTCTTCCCCTCTCTTTTGAGCTCCAATAATGTGCTAAGATGCTGTGAATATTAATGGCCTCATCCAGCCTTGGCCTCTCCTGAATGACAGGGATGGGAAATGCAAGCGGGAATCTAATAAGACCTGATTGTCAACATGGAGTTGTTTGTTACTCTGGCTGCAATTAAACTCCCAGGCCTGTGTCCCCATGTTGATGGGGAAAAATGAGCAACGCAGCAGCAGTTGGTAATCATTATGACATGGAGGGATGAAGGTCAAGTGCTTCGGTGGTGGTGGTGGGGGGGGGGGGGGGGGGTCTATTGAAACACCAGGGCCTTGGCTGTCTTTTTTTACAGTGCTCCAAAATCTGTCGATTTTTCTATCTATTGATCTGTCGATTGTTCTATCTGTATGTCTCTCTGTCTGTCTGTCTCATTTTTTGTGCAATCCAATTTTAGGTCTGTCAAACGGAAATTTTGTTTTTATGAAATGTGTGATGTAAAATGAGATTTTTATTATAAAAATGTTAAAAAAATTAAATAAATAGTGGCATTCATAATTATCACTGACTGCACTATGAACCATGATTCATTTTGAGATATAAGTAAAACCTGAAAACTAGTACCTACCAGAATATAAATGGTTTAGCAGGTTTGTGAGGTGAATTTAATAAAGCAAATCAAATCATTCACTGCAAAACCTTTGGTACTGTATGTGGAAACATGAGTTGAATGAAGCCAAAGCACCTCACCTTTATCAGATTGTATGAACACATTAACTTTTGAAATCATATTTTTAAATACAGGCTTTATTAATAGAGCTTTATTTATTTATTTTTTCTCTCCCATGTCATATTTAAACACAAAACAGTTTCACTCTTTTGTTCTAGGCAGGGTTTGCTGTCATATAATTCTACCTTTGGACCAGGTTGAACTCAGCTTTGTAGCTCAGCTTTGGCTTTTGCCAGAGGCTAGAGAGACAATAGCCATTTTTGTAGCAGAGGAAATCCCAATGGGAGATCCGCTTTCTTGGACTTTTTACTCCTAAGAGCAGGTCCCATTCAAGAGAAGCTGAATTCTGCTAGCTCAGTACGGTAACTGAGAGCCAGGCATCTCTCAGGATTGGAAATGTCGCTAGAAGGTGTAGTGGTTGAGTTGAAACAAAACCAAGGGCCTGATACAATTACTCTGTCCAGTTTTACCACATTAGACTCGTAAAGCATTAGAAAACGTAATGTTGCATTTTCTTTTTCAAATGTGCCAATGTTGTACTTAACTATACCATTTAAAAGCTCACTTACAGATACTTTTTTTTTCTATTGAGCCCACTTGTTTCAGGTTTGAGTATTCGAACAACTGACAGCAACTTTGTGTTTATCTTGAGCCTATCAGTGTGCAGAGTCATGAAAAGAAATGTACTTAATGTTCCATTAAGAATTTCCTTAAATGAAAGATGCAAGGAGATGTGGTTTATGCTGTTATTAGAACAGATTAAATACAGGGTAAAGCTGGGACATGCTTCACAGACCAGTGATTCAAGAAGAGAATCTGATCTGATCGTATCTCCATCTTTGCTATAAAGTTATTACAGAATTATAACACAGTTGCACTTTTAATTTAGCCAAGGGTGCTTTGTTGCAGAAAGGTTGATGTCTAGTGAAAAACTGATAAGAAGCACAGAAGAAAATGATTTTTTGATGAATATGGATACACATATATTATATGCATACATATATATACATATAAGTTTGCGTTCGATGAGATTTTTAAATGTTTTGAAGTCTCATATGCTTACCAATGATGCAATATTTGACCAAAATACAGTAAAAACAAGATTATTGTGAAACATTATTACAGTCTAAAATAAATTATATTTTCTATTTAAATATATTTTCAAATATAAGTTATTCCTGTGATGGCAAAGCTGAATTTTCAGCAGTCTTTACTCCTGTCATGAGTGTCATGTGCTCCTTTAGAAATCATACTGATGTGCTGATATGGTGCTCAAGAAATAGTTCGAATTATGATCAATGGTGAAAACAGTTGTGCTGCTTAATATTGATGAGGAAACCACAGGGAAAAAAAACGAAATAAAAATTATATGTGATTTTAAGTTTTAATACAGGGTGCATGAGAAAAATCTTGAGGCAGCCCACTGCTTATGCGTATTTATATTGTTTACATGATTATCTGGCTGTAGAACTCCATTACATGTAACACTGCATCATGCCAACTAACTGCATCAACAAAGAAACCACGACACTGGAGACCTGAGTCTGTAAAAAAAACGCTCTAATATTTCACACTCCTGGCTCAGAGTCGCTTGTAACACAGTCACTAGCCTAACCTTGTTATCTGTTGCTTTGGGGACAGGATAAGTATTACAGATAAAGTGTTTACATAAGTAGCTAACTAAGTAATTTTGCCTTTAGTTAATGGAATACTTGTTTTAAAAAGGAAATAAACACCCAAGTGAAAATACAGCAATATGGCCTAAAGCAATATCATCCAGTCATAAATTATTAAGAAGTCCCCTTTTTCCCCCCCCCCCCCCCTTCAAGATCCTTAAAGTTTCTTAATTTTAATGTTTAAATTAAACTTTGTATAGCAGATTTACAGTGTGACCCTATTGAACACCACTTTATGTGTTAGTGACAAGGCCAAATGTGCATTACAACCGTTCAGTTTAATCACCATTCTATATTAATGCGCTGCTTTAGTTGATGCACTGACACAAACACATCACTCGCACACAGAGATCGTATATTGCCCGGCACACAAAAAGAAACATTCAGAATCACAGAAAGTTGTTGTCAACACTGCCTTATGACATTTATTAATAAAGCTTCGATACCGAATCACTACATTGTATTTCTCAGCAAGGAGGGGGTAAAATAGCTGTTTTTGAAGCAACTAAACTTAGCTTCATTGTTTGACGAGAGAGATGCAGACACAGGTAATTCAAACACAAGCCTCTTTCATCTCTCTCTCTCTGTCTCTCTCGCTCAAAATGGCCATATTTAAGAAAAAAATAAGTAGTTTGCATTACTGGATATAGCTGTCGGTCATTTATCATTTCTATCATAAAACAGTTGTCTAATATTGATTTGCATTTTGCAAATGTCCAACTTACCATGCTCTCTTTCAATTTTAAACGGACTCTGCTTCTGTTAACAGTAAACCCTGCCTACTTTGATATGGTATGCCATCTGAATTATTGTGACATTGACGAGTGCTGTTAGACCAAGCTGAAAATGTAACTTTTAAAGCTTTTTGTCATCCTAACAACAAGAGCGCTGCATAAATATTAGGGGGGACAGGACTTATTGGTATGAAGTTTTCCCTATTGCTCGCATGCCAATGATTATCCCTCTGTCTGCAAATGTTAGCACGCTTGCCATAGGTTGCCGACCTCTGATCTAGGCATTCTCTATTTGTCATATTCCCAAATTGGAGGCTCTAGTTTCTGTCCCTGCAAATGTTTCAGTTGTCACCGAGTAGAAAAACTTCATTCATATTTATTTTATTCTTGCAAAAGGTACAAAGCTGTCAATGAGGCAATACCCCAAGGTACAAAAGCTAAAAGGTACGTCTTTGTTCCTTATTTACCCCAAAATGGTACATATTAGTTCCCTTTCAGTCGGTCACTCTCAACGTCACGTCGGAGGACCGACGAAATTGGGATCTCGCTTAGAGGGACCAATCTACTTTGAGTGTAAACTAAACGAGCCAATGCACATTGGCATGCGATTATTGCATCCAGCTGCTGCTGATCACAGCGTGAGTATAAGTAGGCAGCAGGTGCAGCGCATATTCAGCTTTTCGCTTCGGAGCCGAGCGATCACATCGTTCTGCTCCTGACTACTCTACTGAGAGAAAAGACTGAACGAGTTCAGCGCGCTCTTGAAGAGCTCTTCGTGTTGGTGGATGGCGCTTCAGCGGTGGTGGGTTTCCCGTGTCGAGTGGGTTGCACACATCAGGCTGCACTACCCCCTGTTTGTGTTGCAGATGATCATCTCCCCTGTGCGCCTCAGCACGCTAAAAGAGCTTTTTCCCCTAAAAGAGCAAATTCGGGTGCGTCTTTCTAAAGACGACGTTGCTTGGCAAACTTGACGTTACGTCTTTATAAAGACGATGTGGGTCTTGCTATAGACAACGTATCACCCGGGCGTTCTGGATGCGGTCGTTACCTGGCGCTGGGTGATGGTCACGATCCCTGCCTCTCGTGCCTGGGCATGAAGCACGCTGAGGTGGCTTTCGTGGATGGCTCATGCTCCCATTGCGGGGGTATGACCATCTCGGAGTTGCGGACC
>NW_015505610.1:179566-196194 GCF_001515645.1 Sinocyclocheilus grahami | reverse complement strand
CTACCCAGCCCGTCTCGATGGCTCCTTCGAACCGTCAGGCTCGGCTATGCGATTCAGTCGCCCGGCGTCCCCCCCCCAAGTTCAGTGGCATCCGCTTCCACAACAGTGAAGGCGGCCGATGGTCCTGTCTTGCGGGCGGAGATCGCAGTCCTACTGGCGAAGGATGTGATAGAGCCGGTCACTCCAGCCGATATGAAGACGGGGTTTTACAGCTCCTACTTCATTGTACCCAAGAAAGGCGGTGGGTTACGACCAATCTTGGACCTGCATGTCTTGATCCGGGCCCTTCACCGGTTACCGTTCAAGATGTTGACGCAGGAACGCATCTTCGGGTGCATCCGTCCCCGAGATTGGTTTGCAGCGGTTGACCTGAAGGACGCGTACTTCATGTGTTGACCCTTCCGCACCACAGACCATTGCTGTGGTTCGCGTCCGAAGGACGAGCACATCAGTACGATGTCTTACGTGTCTTCACGTAAGCTACGTAGGTACCCCTTGTTCCCTTGAGAGAACAGAGCATTCACATTTTCAACTACCTCGACGAAGCAGTCTCTGGATCAGTTGTGCGAACACAGGGATTTGGTGCTCTCACACCTCAGCTTGTTGGGCCTTCGGGTCAACTGGGAAAAGAGCAAACTCTCCCCGACGCAGAGGATCTCTTTTCCTGGTATGGAGGGGACTCGGTAGGAGCAGGATGGCGGTCCCACTGAAACAGTTTCAGAGGCTCCTGGGGCATATGGAAGCTACGGCGGCAGTCACACCGCTGGGGTTGCTCCATATGAGACCGCTGCAGCACTGGCTCCATGGCCGAGTCCCGAGGTGGGCGTGGCAACGCGGCACCTTCCGGGTCCAAGTTACACCGGCCTGCCGCCAAACCTTCACCCCGTAGTCAGACCTTGTGTTCCTCCGGACAGGAGTGCCCCTGGAGCAGGTCTCCAGACATTTGTATGCATTTCCCCCAGTGAGCCTTCTGGCACAGTTGCTGTGCAAGGTCAGGGTGGACGAGGAGCAGGTCCTGCTGGTGGCCTATTGGCCTTCCTGGACCTGGTTCCCGGAACTAATGCTCCTGTCCTTTTTGCAGCAAAGGGTTGGAGCGAAGGCTGGCTCCCTCCAGCCTTAAAGTTTGTTGTTGCAATCGGCGAAAACCTGAATATGCGCCTGCTGCCTACTTATACTCACGCTGTGATCAGCAGCAGCTGGATGCAATAATCGCATGCCAATGTGCATTGGCTCGTTTAGTTTACACTCGAAGTAGATTGGTCCCTCTAAGCGAGATCCCAATTTCGTCGGTCCTCTGACGTGACGTCTCCGTTCCCTCCTTCAGGGAACGAGGGTTAAATTTTTTCTGAGAATGTACTGACCCTGTGTATTTTTTTTGATACAGTAAAGCAGTGAAAGCATTTTAGTCACATTGTTAGCTGACCAAATCAAATGTTTGACGTCTGTTTCATTGAAATGTGCCAACATCCTTTCATTTACACCATTCTGATGTTGTGAATGTGAGTTTCATGCAATTATGTAGAGTAAATTTTTTTTTGTATTTATTGATGTATTATTAATGAATACACAGTGAGCCATTACAATATGATAATCATATTTCTGCTGTCTTTAATCCTTAATGTGCTGAATGTGAATGCAAGAGAAAAAAAATCATAGAAATTAAATACTTTAAGTATAAATGTAATGAAATATTAAAGTTGTGTTTCATCATGTGGATCCCAGGTCATTCATTATGCTATATTACTGTAAAAAGATTACTGCTGGATGCCATTAGAGTAAATGCCCTTGAAAGACCTGAGAAAAATTATCCTCATGGAATGGGGCTGTTTTCTGCATCTGCAGTGAAGCCTGAAGGCAACACACACATATCTATGGGATATTAAACAATTCTATTGCCAAACGATCCTTGCTTGTTACCTTAGCTCGTAGCTTACGCATAATAATTACCTCTCTTTCAAGAGCTGACAAATCATCAAATTTTGTATTTCACCCGTGGCCAGGGAGAATACAAAAATTACATATTCAATTGGTAATATACCCTGACATCAGCTTCTCGCTGGTCGAGTAGCTGATAAAAGTATAAACTATTGAAAGTCAAAGTCAGTTTTGATCAGGTGGACCTCGAATTCTCAGATCGAGTTCTTTTAAAACCTGAGCTAGAAATAAACCTGAATGAATTAATAATGATTAATTCCCTTACAAATAAGTAAATTATTACAATTCGCTGGTGATAATTATAAAATAATCCCGACAGAGTGATCAGGAGCCTGCCAAGAAGCCATTATATAGCTGCTTACGGAAAAAAAAAAAAAAAAGATGCACTTGAAATATTGATTTGTCTAAATATTTTCTTATGATGTCAGATGAAAGACGGTGGCATAAAATGGGACTACATTAAATGCACAATCCAGCAAATATGGCGTTAGTTTTCCATTTATGTAAAAGTTAACTCTTTTTTTCACCTCTGTGTCCCGCTGTATCAAAAAGCTGTGTCACATGTTGGTTGTGGCCAGTAGTTAAGAATTTGAGCTTCTAATGCAGAGGTTAGAAGGTTCAATTCCAGAAAAGGGTGACCCAATAACTGGAAAATTACCGTCATCCCACTTCTGCCCCGAAACGGTTTCACCTTTGAGCAAGACACTTAACCCATGGCTTGCTCCATGAGGATGTGATTTCCGTACTGTGAAGCCTTTTTGGCTCAAAAAGAATCTGCTAACTGACAATAGGTTTAATTAATTGTTGCAATGTTGCTACATATGTTAAAAATAAGTATTTAATTGGTTTGCCTTCACTTCTGCAGTTCTAGATATTTGTTTCCCATTTGTCACAATTAGTGCACAATTAAAAAAAAAAAAAGTTGCAAATTCTCAGTAAATGAACAGCAATTTATTTATACCTGGTAAATAATTAGATATAAACAACATATATACAACAGAAGCAAATAACTAAGTAAATAATCCCTTTTCTACCAGAACAAAACATTTTAGCTCTTCTGTTAACTGAATTCCTGCAGTCATGCTCAATTAGCATCGCATGAGACATTTAACTCCATTATAATGCAAGTCATATGCCAATTGAAGTTTGGAAGTTTTGATGCTGATTACATTTGGTTGTCATCAGTATAGAATTCCCTTTGGAAGGCAGAGAGTAGCATTGGGGAAATATAACATACAATTGAAAAATGTTCTACAAGATAAATGAGTGACTTTGGCAGTGTGGGGGCAACTGCTGAAATGTCTTTTTAACAAACCAGCCAAGAAAGACAAATATAACTTTTTGTTTACTATACTATAAAATTGAGAGCATGTAGAAGCTGCCATACTGAATGTGAATAAATCCGTCCATACAGATATCCTTCATGCTGGAAAATACATTATCCTGTCAGTTATAGATTACACTAAAAGGTTTTAATACAGAACTGAATAATTTCCCTAGGACAGGTTTGTACTGTAATATTCACCATACATTTCCACCATCTGTATAATAGATGTTAGCATTCAGGAAGTCTGTATCATGTCTTAACATTTAGCTTAAAGCTTCCCTGAATCATTGGTTGTTACTGCAGTAGAGCCTGGTCAAGAAGGCACTGGCCTTGCTGAGCCTCATAAACCCCAGAGTCATTTCAGTTAAGTTCATCTCTACAATGAGGACTCTGTCAGCCTGAAACACTGCTAACAAGAGTTGATATAATTCAACTTCAGCCTTTTTCAGTGTGGATGTTGACACAGATGGATTTACTATGTATACAGTTTTCCAGGGTTAATCTGATAAGCTTTATGAAGTCCTTCTAATGAAATCAAACCTTATACAAACAAAGGAAGTGTGCCCAGTTTATTGTGTTTACATTTGTGAGACGTTTATAGGAAATATTGAGAAAGAAAAGTTTAAACAAACATCTCACTTTTTAAGAGTCTTGTGCTATAGTTTTCTTTATTTACTTTGGCTTGTGCCTTTTAATGTTCACATTATTATTGGTGATAATAATATATAGCTGATTTCTATATTTATATGGTTTATTATTATTATTATTGTTATTATTATTATTATTAGTAGTAGTAGTAGTAGTAGTTTATACAAACAAAGGAAGTGTGCCCAGTTTATTGTGTTTACATTTGTGAGACGTTTATAGGAAATATTGAGAAAGAAAAGTTTAAACAAACATCTCACTTTTTAAGAGTCTTGTGCTATAGTTTTCTTTATTTACTTTGGCTTGTGCCTTTTAATGTTCATATTATTATTGGTGATAATAATATATAGCTGATTTCTATATTTATATGGTTTATTATTATTATTATTGTTATTATTATTATTATTAGTAGTAGTAGTAGTAGTAGTAGTAGTAGTAGTAGTAGTGGTGGTGGTGGTAGAAAGAGTGGTAGTAGCAGTGTTGTTATTGTTAAATACAAATATTAAAAAAATATATATTTTTCATTAGTTGAAATAAAGCTGAAATATGAATTATTAATGAAAAACTTTAATGAAAATAAATGTTGCTTTGCAAACAAAAGTCAAATATAGTCAAATAGTATACAGTATACAGTATATACTATATACACTCTGGTGTGAATATGAGTTTATGAATATTGCTCATCCATATTAATCTCAATCTTAGAGAGAGAAGTGAAGTGACTTGTGAATGTGACAGAACACAAGAACTGGCCTTGTTTGCAATTGAGTTAGACTGTAATTGTGATTTGAAGTCAAACAACTGCAAGTCATTTCAAAGATTTTGTTTTCCCTTCAACAAGTAATTAAAGCAATCAAGCTCTGGGTGGTGCAATGCAAACTACAATTGTAAATATTAAAGCCTTTAATTAATTCATTACCAGTTACCCCATTGGAGGTTCAAATTACTATAGCGACACATCATCTGGCATGTGGTATCTATTGTAGACTATAGGAATTTCATCAGTTCCTGTAATGCATTCCAATCATATGTAGATGAATATCACACTCTGTTCTTCTCATTAATGGTATGCACAGCTATAATATTGATATGATCCTTGTGAAGAGACATGTCGAATCTTCAGTGATTCTCCAGAGGGCTGGCTGGGTGATGCATTGGTTGTGGCTGGAGGCCTGCCGGTGCATTGTAACTATCAATATACATGTGTATCAGTACACAGTCTATAGCCAGCCAGTCTTCCAGTGCAGGAGCACAAGCCGCATTACCATCATCTAGATGTGTCAGCTGAGCCCAGAGGCCTTGAGACGTCTCTTTTTAAAAATGTTACATGACTGTGTACCAGAAGAGTGAGTGGAAATGAAACACACACCATTTTTTAGGTACCATATTTAAAAGTCTTTACGATTCATCTGCACTGAGAGGAAAATGCACTTCTAGTATTCAGATGCACTGTAATTAAAAAAAGTGCTAATGAGCTATGCATGAAGTAATTGCAAATTTGACTGAAAACAAATGCCTTTTTTACTCCCTGCTGGAGATGAAAAAAAATTAAAATAAAAATCTTTCTCAAGAGCAGTATAAAATTGGTTCATCATTTTTGTTGTTGGTTTCTGCATTCAGATGGTCTTTATAAAGTGTTGTGACCTCAGCATGACAATTTGTCCAGTGGTAATCTAAATGTAGTCACATATCCGGAGGGACCGACCACAGGGGCCAATTTACTGGCGCAGTCGACTAATGCTCACTTTAATGCTACTAAATCACACATTCCCCATAGGCTGTTTCTGATGACTATAAAATGATAGTGGGAATTAAGTGTTAGATATGCATGCGTGATTTCAGCTAAAGGAATGCATGTGCAGAAATATTTTTATCACACTTTTTATTTCTAATAGACCCATTTCCGTCATTTTGTGGGGCATTACATCTTAATCAAAAATACATGGACTCCAGTTTTCTTAACTGTGACTACATTGCAGAGAAATGAGGCTCTTTGATTCATGTTTGAAATTAAAGGAACATAGTTCACCAAAAATCTAAATTTGCTGAAAATGTACTCCCCCTCAGGCCATCCGAGATGTAGATGAGTTTGTTTCTTCATCAGAACAGATTTGGATAATTTTAGTATTACATCAATTGCTCACCAGTGGATCCTCTACAGTAAATGGGTGCAGTCAGAATGACAGTTTAAATAGCTGATAAAACATAACAATAATCCACAAGTAATCAATATGACAACCAGTCCATAAATTAATGTCTTGTGAAGTAACAAGTTGCATGTTTGTTATAAACAAATCCTTCATTAAAGGGGTGATATGATGCTTTTTTAAAGATCATTATTTAGTGTATTTGGTGTAACAGAACATGTTGACATGCTTTAATGTTCAAAAAACACATTTTTTTTCAAATACTGTACATTATTGTAGGTCCTCTATGCCCCACCTCTCTCAAACGCTTCGTTTTCTACAAAGTCCCTCCTTCTGACAAGCACAGTCTGCGCTGATTGGCCAGCTGACCCAGTGCATTGTGATTGGCCGAACACCGAAACCACTCGTCAGAAATGTAACGCCCCTTACCATAATCGTGAGCTTCATCTTTCAAAATAAATGTAAAGACAGAGCCCGAAAGGGGAACAGAGTTGCGTGACAGACACAGTGATGAAGCTGGTATGTGTTTGCAGCACACAAGCCACGGTTAAGACAGCTGACTTCCTGTCTTAGAACTTAGACTCTTAGTCTTAGTCTTAGACTTAGTCTCTCTCTCTCTCTCTCTCTCTCTCTCTCTCGCTGTCTCTCACACACACACACACACACACACACACGCGTGCGCACACACACACACGATATGCGCAAAACTCCGCATTTGAATTTTTGCAACTTCAGGGATCTTATCTATGCACAATCAGCTTGTAACACTCCAAAGAGAAAGGAAAACTTGAAATCGCATCATATGACCATTAAGGCATTTTAACTTTAAACCATTGCTTCTGGTCAAAATATGAGTCTATAATTCATAATAATGTTTCCTCAAGTAAAGAAGTCTAACACCTGTTGTCCTCTCCCATCAGAATCCACCAACATATTTGTCATCATCTTGAATTCTATTACTTGTTTACCCTTGTATACCCATGATAAACTTGCTCAACCTTTCTCTCTCACCCGTATAAATAAGCTGTGACCATAGAAATGTCAGCTGATGGTAAAATGTGTTACAAGGAATGCCACATGAACTAAGTAGAGCACATTCAATTTAAGCATATTATGACCTGATTTTCTTTCTTTACACTCTTCAAAATAAGTCTCTAGAGATGTGTATGAAAACCAATGCCATTTTATTAAAGTAGATATGTGTCACCATAGTCATACAGTCAGTTTGTTCTATATTAGTGAACTTTATGTACATGAGAGCGAGTAGCGGCATTCAGAATGCCTTAAAATAAAAAATAAAAAAAATAAAAAAGTATATAGGCTGCTAAAGTGCAGTCAAGATCTGTCATGGTAAATTGGGAAAACAAATGCATAATCAATGGGTCTGATATTGATGAGGTGCTTTTTTTGTAAAGCAAGTAAATTGTAGATATTGTGTGTCCTTCATCTAGAAGACAAAATGATGGATGGATTAGGATTATTTATATTAGTAATGAAAATAAAATATAATACACAGTGGTATTTGATGGTTGTGGTGGGCACCAGGTAAAATGAGTCCCCAGCAGACTGTGCTCGAGTGAGCCAGCATGTTGGTTATTCATATGCAGGCCTCCGGGTAAAAGTTCAACAATGAAATACTTTGTGTATTCAATGTGTTGTTTTAACTGTGGGACTGCTGTTCCACCGACTTTGAAATACTAAACTCAGACAGTCGGAGGATCCTGGTTAAGGTGAGGCGTAATTTGGGTCTTACTTGAAAATCCTGTTATCCTTAAAACTGTTGCCAATTTCCAGTTGCCTGCAAAAAGAAAACAATGCCGGAGTTTCAGTTACAGAAGCAAGGTATTAGCTGAAATGGAGAGTGGAACATGATCCTCAGCTGCGTGCCTGTGTTTATTTAGCAATCCTGGGTAAGTCTGGCTGGAAGAGACAGACCATAAATGTCATCAAGTGGAGACTGTGTTTTATCTTCTTTGGTATAGTGGATCCATGCGTGGGATGGCATTCATTAGACATTGTAATAGCTCACTTTAAATCTTTATGGGTCACCATTCTGTGTCTTATTCAAGCACTAAATGCACGTTTTACTTAAATTACACCATGATATAATTTCATATTTCTTGGTTCTTGGTGGCTGCACTCCCAGGACATTAATCTGGTTCAACTTCCACATATAAAGTAAGTTTTTGGGGTCGACCACTTGCCATTAAATTCACATACCTACAGTATGATAGTCTTTGTGTTTCTTTGAAGTCGCACTTAAATGGGAGAATCATATCTACTAATGTTTCACTCATTTCAGTCTAACGTGAACAGGAAATGGGTGATTTTCTGCTGTTTTAACTTCTTCCCAAATTTGTACCAGTTTTATTAGAGGGCCTCAAAGAACGAGGACACTGAAAGTGGTGTTTGGTAGGCTATGATTACATGGCATTCTGGATGCGTTTTGTGGTTTGTTACACCCCATTTACCTTTTGTTGCTTAGCAAAGGCCTTGCTGCATACAAGACCAACAAGTGACAAACTTGTAGACTGAAGGTAAATTGAAAAGATATACAGTTTGACTATTACAATATGAGATTTGCAATGCATGATTATCTGAATTTAATGATTCTGTGTTTCCTGAAACTATTGTTAAAAGTAACATTCGCAAACAGCATTACAAACTTACATGGTTGGAATTACATATTTTGACCTGTGGTTAGAAGCGTAATTTCTTGTTTTCATGTGGACTTAAAGAGACAGTTCACCCAAAAATGAAAATTCTGTCATCATTTACTCACTCACATATCATTACAAAACTGTATTAATTTCTTTATTCTGTTGAGCACAACAGAATATATTTTAAAGAATGTGGGTAAGAGTAAAAAAAAAACACTATGGAAGTCAATGGCTACCGTCAACTGTTTGGTTACCCACATTCTTTAAAATATCTTATTTTTGAAGATGGAGTGCTCATGTGCATGAATGTGTAAGGGAACCATGGAGTATGACGTGAACCTAATGAAGCCCAAATAAATCAAAGTTACCGGGAACAAAAATAATAAGGGAGTCATCAGATGCCATGTTTGTTACATCAGCATCTTTGAGATCTCCAGTTGATTAGTTAGAAAACGTTAGTACTCCACTACCTGTGTGTGATTTCAGTAATGATAATCCTATATTGTTGAACCACTGTGGGTCAAGCAACAGAGGTGCAACCATGTTACTGCGATTTCTGCAAACAGTTGTGACTATTTGTTTAGTTTCTAACAATGAATTGTACTTCAGTAATAGTAAGTAGTAATCACTGCGGTACACTGTGGGACTGGAGGCACTGCCCTGACATTTATTGGCACTTTTGTTTAGTATTAACTCATTATCAGTATTTCATATTTTTTAAATATCATGGTTATCATAAATGCTGGTATTTTGAGACACCCCTAGTAGTTTTTCTACAAAATTTGTACTATTTTCTGATTGAAAATTAGTTTCAATCCAGTCTGAAATATCATTTAGGAGTTGACACTGTTATTAAGGACATGGAACTGGTGTGTGTCGCCTCAACGTGGGTTTGTTGCACCTCACATGGAGATAAGCCTTGCTTTGGTTTAATGTGGGGAGCTGCTTCCTGTCTCCCCTCCTCAAGTAGGTCACAAATGGTCTCACTGCAGACTCTGAGAATAATCCCATCTCTTCGTAGTCTGGGGGATTGTGATGGGAAGGGGAAAAAATCCCTTTTTCCACTGATGAAGCTCTGAACCCTAAATATTCTGTACCGACAGTTTGAGGACTTTGTGATAGGTAATTCATGCTTGTAAGCGACAATTTGCATAATATGGTACAGAGGGAACATTTTTAAATAATTGCCTTGTTGATAGTGAAATGAGTAAATGTAAGAAGTGTGCAAAGTGTACATTCTAGAGGGCCTGGAGTTGTAATAACATCATCCATGTATATATGCATGCCGGTATGGGGTAACAGTCAGTTTCCTCACTTAATACAGAACTGTAATTAACCTGCCTAGGTTTGAGAAAATTTATTATATCACTGGACACATGTTTGTGTCATAGTCTCGGTCAGATGGTGTATAACCCTGGGGAGTCTTGTAATAGCCCTGCATCCAGGTGGGTGTATTGATTAAAGCTGTACTGCACTTGGAAATATGTAAATCTGTGCTAATTAGTTTTCATTCACAATGAAGGCCAGTGTCTGAAATGCCATTTCCAGGCTAGCTTAATAAAAGACAGGCCTGTTGCTTGATCACATAAAAGTAATTTACAATGGGAGAGAGCGAGAGTGGGAAAGAGACAGAATGTTCTTTAAACAGGATTTCAATCTGATCATCATTATAATAAGTCAGCAGCAGTCATTAGGGAGCATATATCAAGACTGAGAGATTAATGGAGCTGGACCTGATAAATTCCTGTTTTCCGTCAAATCATTGGGTAGGGTTTGTCTAATACTCACATAATTAGCTTACACCGTTGAGGAGTGATTGATATTTGCTGTGTTGCTGGGGAAAAAAAGAGGGATCTAGTGGTAATAGGATGTGCAGCAAAGCTATTATCTGAATATATACACACTACTGTTCAAAAGTCTGTTTCTTTAAAGAACTCTGTAATACTCACAAGGCTGCATTTATTTGATACAGTAAGAATTGTAATATTGTGAATATTGTGTAATTTATGTTAATATTATTTTACAATTTGATATAACTGTTTTTTTGTTTTTTTACTACATTTTAAAATTGTATTTATTCCAATGATGACAACGCGTAATTTCCAGCAGTCATTACTTCAGTCTTCAGATCATTCATATGATCCTTCATAAATCATTCTAATATGCTGATTTGATGCTCAAGAAACATCATATAATCACAGCTGAAACAGTTGAAATATAAATCTTATGTAACAGTATAAAATACATCTGCTGCTACTTTTGTTCAATTTAATGCAATCTTGTTGAATAAAAATATTAATTTCTTTAAAAAGAAAACAATAAAATAGAATAATAAAATAAAACAAAATAAAAAACGTACTGACCTCAAACTTTTGAATGATATAATCTGTATTTGTTTTATAAAAAAATATTAAAGTAATTATTTTTGCCTTTACAAATACATTAATTAGCTTTAAGCACATTCCTAGTAATAATAATAAAAAAAATAACACACTTGGTGTGGCTTTAGTTAAAGAGCTGTTGAGTGTTATGTGCTGAAGGACAACACTGGAAGGCCTAAAATGTGGAGAGTTGTGTCAGGCTGTCTTATCACAGTATAGATTTTCCATGTGTCTACAGTTGACGATTGAAATTCCGCAGACCGGGTGACCCAAAAAAACTCCAGCTGGGACTGTTGTGCATGCCATTTTGATGTAAATGTATTGGTTGTGCACATTTCTGGTAACTTACTGCTCTCCCTCCATCTCATCCCCCAACCCCCCCCCCCCCAAAAAAAAATTAATATCTGTCAACAATTTTTTTTAAACAGTATATCTATCCTCCTGTGACTTTAGTGTAACGTGTAGTTTAACAGATGGCAGACAGTGGTAGCCTGTTGCCCGACAG
Organism: Sinocyclocheilus grahami; assembly: GCF_001515645.1. Taxonomy (NCBI): domain Eukaryota; kingdom Metazoa; phylum Chordata; class Actinopteri; order Cypriniformes; family Cyprinidae; genus Sinocyclocheilus; species Sinocyclocheilus grahami. The sequence continues at coordinate 184,594 of NW_015505610.1, read as the reverse complement.
AGAACAAAGATAAAATATCTGAATACTTAGGACCATGTGATATTTCAGTTTTTCTTTTTTAATAAATCTGCAAAAATGTCAACAATTCTGTGTTTTTCTGTCAATATGGGGTGCTGTGTGTACATTAATGAGGAAAAAAAATTAACTTAAATGATTTTAGCAAATGGCTGCAATATAACAAAGAGTGAAAAATTTAAGGGGGTCTGAATACTTTCCGTACCCACTGTAGGTAACATGAATACCTGTTGTTTTATTGTCAGGAACAAGATATGTTAATCACTATTCTCGACTGAAATAACATCTGCAGTGTTTTACAGCACATCTTCATTAGAAAAACTGAGCAACTAAAACAGAGATGCTTATGGTGAAATAATCAGGTGAAATATCTCTGAGTCCATTGATAAACCATCCGGCTGCATCCCTACACTTTCCTAGCTGGCGTAATCTGTTTCACCTTTTAGGGAAATTTTTCCGCAGGCCCCATGGTCCACACAAACACAGACACTGTAGTTAAAAGCCTTGAAGATCAGGAAGAAAGCCTCAGCCAGGCAGATAGAGTTTCTTTTTAAAGACCTGCCGGGATAGAAGTGTTACAATCAGCGGGAACAATCGCAAGAATATTCCGGGAACCTTCAATCCAAGGGGCAGAGTAACGGGCATGGCGATCCATTTCATCCATCAGGGATGATGCATGCAGGAAAAGGAGTTATTTCTTAATCAGGTTAGGCCTCTCTCTAACCACAGCACATCTCCTGCCTCCGCTCTCAAACACATCCATCTTGGGCTGGAGAGGTAATGTGTTCCTAAGTGAGTTAACCCACTACACAAATTTGATTTGGTCCTTAAACATTACATCACTCTTTGTATCTCATTATTAATTAGCTAGGATTATGCTTCAGACGTTGTGTTTAGAGTTCCTCAAGGTTATCGGAAGAGGTCCATTCATCCTGTGCTGTATTTAAATTCATGTGTTTAATTAATATATAGCAGACTTTTAAAAGCCTACCAACAGAAGACCTTTCATGAACCTCATATGAATCTTTGCTTATCAGCTCTGGTTCATTTTCATATGATGATCCATATCTTAGAGAAATCAAAAGTACAGTGGTGAATGGTCAAAGCCTGCACTCATCTGTCAAAGTGTCAGTGTTGCTCTTTTTTTGAGGTTCAATTGTTATGTGAGAGATCATGTGGCACATGTTCTTGATAGTCTCATATGAAAATAGATTTGCAGATCATTTGTGGTTAAAATGTAATATTTGTTTCTGTTTCAGCTACCTCTGAGGAGCTGCACATTTACATGCACAAGAATGCACTGATAACTACCAAAAATCAGTTTATTAAAATAACTTCTAACTTCCAAAATTTCAGCAATTTCTGCATACTCCAATGAAGGAAGATGGTTTAATGACTTCATTACCACGTGGCAAATTCTCACAACACAACCAAATACAGAAATGCGCTGCAGATTCTCACAACTCAACCAAATACAGAAATGCGCTGCAAATTCTCACAACACAAACAAAGAAATGTGCGACTTTGCACCGCCAAAAAAAACACACCTTATTTAAATATTGCGTGGGAAATACAGATCCGATCAGTTATCCAGATCGAGAAGTCAGCTGATGTTGCCAAGCGTAAATGCACCGTGTCCTGATTGACTGATGATCCGATCTGCTTGATCAGATCACGGTGATTCCATGTTAATGCCAAGTGTAAACGCAGCCTAAGCGAGATCCCAATAACCGACGTGACTCTGAGTGACCGACTGAAAGGGAACCATTCATTTTGCCAAAAAAAGTTCACTGTAAAATCCTCTGAATCTCAAATTTCAGACCATCACGATCTATTGCAGTTAGTGGAGGGTTTCCTCACTAAAGCATAATGGTAATTACGGTCAACAGTGTTGGAAGGGAAAGATGATACTGGCCTCTTCACTTGTTTTATGGAGTCAGCTTGAGCACTTTATGTTCCTTGAACTCGCTTGGAAGCTTGAACACCCTAAAGCCTGGCCTCCACATCTTTGGAATGAGATCTGGAAATATTCAACCCTCCCTCAGCCCTCTTTCCTACTGTGTAGTAACCTACTGGGAGTTGTTCTGAGACATTGAACTCTTTCTCCCACCCCAAATCTTTAGTGCGTTAATGGACCCTTTGTTTGTATGAAATTCTCTCCAGTCCGCAGGCCATAACTGAAAATGAAGCAATGTGTAAGATAATTAATTTTCAATTTTTTTCTTGTGTCAATAACAGCTGTTTAAAGTGCCAATTAGCTGAAATTGCTCACACCTATTCTGTGTGGAATGAGCCAAACAAGCTTGCATAAATCTAAACGTATTAAATGAACTCTGTAGGATTTTTAAATAATGTGAAATCTGAATCAATTAAATTACAACTAAGACTGAGCCGATACCTTGAAATATATATACAAATAATCAGATGCCATTATGCCCTATATTTGAACTTAGCAGTGTTAATAATTACCAGCAAATTTAAAATGTGTTACTTTAATTCACTAATGTGTAATAGTGTGAATACATAATGCCTTTTAGTTAAATTGACACTGATAATATAATGCTATACAGGGGCTTTATGCATAAATGTGGGTTTTATCTGAAGGGAAATTAATATGCATATTAATTAGACAGAGGTTTGGAATGATATGAGGGTGAGTAAATAATGTTAGGATTTTAGTTTTAGGTGAATCATTAATTTAACATTGCCAGTCAACAGTGAAATCCACTTCCTGCAGTACTATTTGCAGGAAACGTCACTCCGGAACAACCTCAGGTTAACTGACCTGCTCAAGGCCACAATGTCCAGCATGACTCGAAATCCTGGAGTTCACTTTTACGTGGGCATAAACCTACAGTCTGTTTTAACACCCCAAATTCTTAATGATTTGGCATGCATCATCAATATAGAAATACAGAATTTCCAGAACATACAGAAGTCCTTCTTATGAATGCAACAACACCAAATATTATGTGCTGTCACACATTTTCATTAAAAACTACTTTCTCTGAATCAATAGTTTTCCATATTGAAAAAGCTGAAAATGACATTCAGGTGGCTTAAGGCCTTTTAGCAACTCTCCACTGTGCTAACAAAAACTGTACAATGATGCAATTCTAGATAAAATAGGTGCTCATCAACTTCTCAGAGACAGTGTGACAGTCAGACCATGACACATAAACTGCAGTAAATAAAAATTCTAACTCAATGTCTGGCATAACACCCATTCCAAACCTGTGCTGACAATTTATTAAGCAAATCATCTTGTATTTACTCTGAAAAATGTGACCCATATTTGTGGTCATACGTCAGGACTGACATATCATTATGGTGGTTAAACCGGAGCCTTTACTGTAAACTTTCTGCCCCACAAAGCATTCAGAGGGGTGATTATTAAATATAAGCAATATCATAGCAAGTGAAACAAGACAGCCCATAAACCTGGTAATTCAAGTTTATTACTGTTCCTGTTACAGTACCCACAGAGAGAGAGAGAGAGAGAGAGAGAGAGAGAGAGAGAGGTGAAGAAATACCTTTCCAGTACCTATTCAATGCCCAAATTCCAGGAATCAACGTGAAACAGTGACATTTTTCATAATGTTATTTACCCATAAAACTCTGTAATCTGTTTACATGGCTTTTAACTCTGCCTTTGGAAAGTGCTGTTTTAGTACACTCACTGGGAGTGTATCGCTACTTCGCCACTATGAATATATTTATTTATAAAACTGTGCATGTGAATCTCACTGCTCTCCCCCTTTCACTGTTTTTCCATTTAGCAAGGGAAAAAAAATAAACCACAATACATTAATTTCTTTTCTCAATGTAGCCATGCATCTGTGCCAAATAATTCAGCAGCCCCATGTTGAAACATACAATGCAAGTCCATGCAACAGCTGATGTACATATGATCATATTAAACTGACAGAAAAGCAATAACACGATTATTTAATAAACAGTTGTGTTCATTTAAAGCTTCTCTTCAGGCATTACTGCCGGAACTAAAATCAAGAGCACATACTGGATATTTATTTTTAGACCTGCATTAAAGGCATGTTGTTCTTCCCTCTGTTGGTTTAGAACAGAAAATCAATGTATGGCTAAAAATGTAAAAATAATCAAATAAAACTAGAATAGGACAGTTTGTCAAGATAAACTCTGAACGTTGGCTTGAAAATAATTTGTCTGGATGGTTAAAAATTGTTTGCAGGCTAGGCCGGTTATGTAAATCTTATGCAGTTTGAATGCTTGGGCAGTTTGAAAATGATTTGAACTTTGAAGGTCTGTAAGTCGTGTGTAATTTATATGTAGTTATATGCTTTACTAGGGGGTTGTTAATGTGTTTGGTGGTGGTTACTAGGAAGTTGTCAGGCAGTGATTGCTACAGTAGGTTGTTGCTGAGGAGTTTTAAGTGTCAAGGCTGAAGGTCGGGGCGTACTGTGGTGAATGTGGCTTGAAAGAGTTACATTTCGAAATATTGGTCCTAACCCAAGTTTGTACAATAGCATTGTGTTGTCTTTGTCAAGTGAACATAATAAATAGACACAGATGTTCCCATGGCTCTTTCTCTCCAATTACACCCCCTCTGTCTCTTTCTACCCTTTTCTCTATTTAGCCTGCCCCCTCCATCCTCAGGTCGCATGACTGACAATGCCGTGTTTGTTCACTTCTGGGAATTTTAGGATTATGTTATTAAATGTAAATATCAGCATATCCACTCTCTCTCTGTTCGTGTGAGGGGAGGTTTGAGACTCTCACCAAACAAAACTGTAAAGTGTGGCTGAAGATGGCCTCAAAAACAAACAAACGAACAAAAAGAAGCACATCTAAACCAATCCCATTAATTAAAGGAACAAAATAAACCAGCTAACCTGTTTTTAGTGAGGAAAAGGCATCTAGACGTTCTGATATTGTGTTTTGCGCACTGGTCCATGCATAGACTCAAGGACATGTGGTCTTAATTAGAAGTTCCAAATTGATGTAAGACATTCTTCCAACATTTATTTATTTACC